>NW_027331964.1:3603142-3740138 GCF_048418815.1 Hemitrygon akajei
TCTCTCTCTCTCTCTCTCTCTCTCTCTCTCTCTCTCTCTCTCTCTCACTCTCTCTCTCCAACAATTACAACACATCGACTAACAACTACCTCAGCCTGTATGAACAGAACTGAACTTTATATTCACAAATGACAATTCCTTATCCCCTAGACATCGATAGAGCTTGCTTATTATTGATTATTATTATACCCACACTTTTAAGTTTAGTATTGCTAACGTGTATTATCTGTATATATGCATTGTTGATATTGATTTGTATATTTTACTAATAAACACTGTTTTGAAAATAGTACCAGACTCCAAAGGATACTTCTATCTTTGCTGGTAAGACACCAGTTACGGGGTACGTAATACAATGTACATGATTGTATCCGCGGAAATTTGGTAAAATGAGTGGGAACTTCGATGAGACATAAAGTATCCCACGGAGTTTGATAGGGACGTGGACAAAATAGTTCCTGTTGTGTGAGGATCTGAAACCAGGCACCGTCTGGAGCCCAGAACCAGAGGCCACAGTTTAAGAATAAGGGGTAGGCCATTTAGAACAGAGTTGAGGAAAAACCTTTTCACCCAGAGAGTGGTGGATATGTGGAATGCTCTGCCTCAGAAGGCAGTGGAGGCCAAGTCTCTGGATGCTTTCAAGAAAGAGTTAGATAGAGCTCTTAAAAATAGCGGAGGTCAAGGAATATGGGGGAGAAAGCAGGAACGGGGTAATGATTGTAGATGATCAGCCATGATCACATTGAATGGCAGTGCTGGCTCGAAGGGCCGAACGGCCTAGTACTGCACCTATTGTCTATTGTCTATAAAACTGCACCGTCTAGCACCGACAAACATTCCACTCTCAAAATCACTGAGATCACATTTCATCTCCATGGTGATGTTTGTTTGGAGACAGAACGTACCCTGAGCTAAGGAACAGGACGCGGAGAGACCCGCTGATAACGCTGTGGGTTTAGTTAATGATTATCACCAGGAGCTGAGTGAACATTAACCAGGGTGTGTTCAATTTTTACAGAACCCGTAACACAGCCTCAGTGGGACAGGGTGGTAACAGAATCTGGGAGCCGTGGTACAAGGTAAGAAGCTTTTTTTTACTGAAATATAAACATCACAAAGGCAGTTAGCCACTTAAATGAGACTGAGAACTTATTCGGTTGTTCAACAATTAAACTGCAGCGAATCGCTTTTGAAAGAATTAATAATTCCCTTCAGCTAATTGAATACATCGACTTCCTGTGCATGTCCCGCGGGAAACCGGTGTAGTTGGAGGTGTTATCGGAAACGCCGCTCTTTCAACCCCAGCTCCGAATCATCAGCAAAGGCTCGGGAGGTGCGAGCTTCCCGCATCTCGGAACTGTCCCCGGGCTACCGCTTGCAGTAACAGGAAGCCGGTCCGTCCACACTCGGGGCTTTACCGATCCCCGACCGAGGGAACTGAGGATTTGCTTTGTTCATTCCATCGCAGGTGGGATCGACACTATCTGTCTGCCCTTTACGACATTTCGGTAGGTTGTTACTGGGAGAGAGCAAAATGATGAGAACTACTCACACTGCAGTTTATGGGGGGGGGGGGGGGAGCGGGGAGGTGTGTAAAGATGTGATAGTTCCATTATAGAATCGGTTGCTGAGACTTGTTGTGGATCACCGCCTGCGGTGTTGATTCCCTTCTGTCAGAACTGTGTGGGTAGGTGGGAGATCAAAAGAAGGTTTAACAGAGAGACATCTGCACCGTGTGAGTTGTCCTGTGAGGAAAAGTCTGTGATCTTGACTTTTTTTTTCAGTGATTGAGAAGAAATCGATATGACCTAAGTTTACAGGGTGGTGTATACATTGCAGTTTTATTTTAAGAACAATGTACTTGATTGTATCCGTAGTAGTTTGATGAAACCAGTGGGATATTTGATTAGAAATAAAGTCTCCTGCCGCATCCTGACAGGGACGTCGACAACTGACAGCAATTGAAGACTCTCTCTCTCTCTCTCTCATCTCTCTCTCTCCTCTCTCTCTCTCTCTCTCCTCTCTCTCTCTATTTAAGGCGGGGGATTATATTTAAATTCACGTTAAATTCACCCCCACCTTAAATTCCTCTATATCTTCCTCACCATCATCAAGTTCTCTCTCATTGGTTCCTTCACCTGTTATGTACCCCGTAACTGGGTGTCCGACCAGCAAAGAAAGAAGAGTCCCTTGGAGTCTGGTACTATTTTCAAACAGTGTTTATTAGTAAAATATACAAATCAATATCAACAATGCAAATATAGTAGATAATACACGTTAGCAATACTAAACCTAAAAGTGTGGGTATAATAATAATCAATAATAAACAAGCTCTATCGATGTCTAGGGGATAATGAATTGTCATATGTGAATCTCAAGTTCAGTTCAGTTCATACGTGCTGAGGTAGGTGTTGGTGGTTTTGTTGTAATTGTTGGGGAGAGAGAGAGAGAGAGAGAGGAGAGAGAGAGAGAGAGAGAGGAGAGAGAGAGAGAGCGAACAGTGACAGCTACAGTCAGTCAAACCTTCCTTTACGTTCTTGATCCGTCGATGTGTTGTGGCCATTCAGGTATGACCCCCTCCGTCCTTTAGCCAGACCGTTCTTCTGTGGTGGACTCGTCACCCAGGCAAGGGCGGACACATACACAAGCCCCACCGGCCCTGCTATAAACACTGTTAAACTGACCGATCCTTTGTTCGGTCCACGATACCCCACACCTTCTCGTGGGTTCCAACACTCAAGCAGTGCTCACTAGTGTGTATCCTGGTGTGTCCTGAGCGGTGTTTTCCCCAGACCTCACTTTTATCCCTACTCAGGGGGTCCTCAGGTGTCAATCAGTTTTGAATGGCTTAGTCCATCAAATCAGCCCACTCCGGCCTCCACTGAGGAATTTTAATGAGCAGAATGGTACCAAGTAAACAACCCTCTCCGGAGCCGTAAGTCTTTCAGGAGTCATAATATGGTGGAACAACAAGTCTCTTTCTCCCTGTGTTATCTCTCCCTTATCTGAAGCAAATGTTCCAGTCCCAGTATGTTTTCCCTTTGTCTCTCTTTCTCTCTCATTAGCAGTGTGGTAACAGTAACAGATTGTGATTCTCCCGGGGGGGGGGGGGAACATGGGCAACTCTGTACCCTTCTGCCCATCAGAGTTGTTCATCCCTTCATAATAGCCCCATCCTTCTAGGAATTTTCACCAAAGGGGAAAATTAAATAATACAGCGTCTTACAGAATTACGGAATCTAACAAAATACAAAAGTGTTTTTAACTACAAAGCAATACAGATATTCCTTCAACTTCGCATCTAGATAAACAATCAGCGATTAACATTGTCACTTCCTTTAATATGTTGTATCTGAATATCAAACACTTGTAGCATCAGACTCCAATTTAATAACCGCCTATTCTTTATCTCTGTCAAAAAAATACTAAAGGGTTGTGATCTTAGCTTAAGTGTATATTACAAAATGTGAACCAATACATGTGTAATTAGATTGTGGTACATTACAGAAGTTTGTGCAATTACCAATCTCTATTTTACTTTTAAACTTAACAGTCAAACACCCATGGTGTTTTTATCTTTCACATGCTTTGTCAAATTCCCTCAAAACCAGATCCTATTATTCAAAGTGGCATTTTGTCAACCTTTGCCCCTTTTCCACTTAACTCTCACGTGGTTAACTAGCTCACCAGTGTGGAATAGGCTTTCACATACTCCTTTCATAGAAGTTATCTTATCACCAATGTTTTCCAAACTTAGCCAATTTTCTGAACTTCCACACAACTCTTTATTTTTGAGCAAGTCATTAATTTTATCTTTCGGACCCTTCATTCTATTAGTTTTCAGTTTAACATCTGCAAGTGATCCCTCTTTGTCAAAACAACACTTTCGGTTCTGTCCCTCCAAATCACATCCTTGAATAACATCAGCGAATTGTATACCTTTAAATTCCAAAACAAACTGTAATTGATTCACTGGCACCTTGTTAACAAACCATTGTTTCTTCAGCCTGGTTACTGCTTCTAAAACCAATCCAGACTTTAAATTTTCTTTATTCAATAGTCTAGGAACAATACTTTTCCCTTCAATAATATTCACATCACCAGCTTTCATCTCCTCACTAACCTTTAACACACCTTCTAACACAAACAACTGAGAATTTTCACTTTCCACTGGTACCAGGTTTAACCCTTTCTTCACTGAACCAAGTCAATCTGACCAAAAAGGACTGCATTCCTTTACATCTAAATCAGATATCTCAGCCTTTTCCTGAGTTTCAATACTAGGTTCAGTACCCTGTGCATCCACACCCTGAACACACTCAAACGGGACATCTACCTCTTCCAGGCTTTCCATACTAGTCCCTTTTCCAAAGTCTAAGTTCCCTTGATCCTCTGGGCAACTCCCATCCCGAGTAAACGCAACCCTGCGGTTAAAACAAATTCATCTGCTAACCTAGCAGACTCCTTCAAGGTAGCGGCATCCTTTTCATCCAGGACTGCCCTTATATCATCGGGAACACATTTAAATTCTTCAACTGAAAACAGCTCTGTCAAACCAGACAGATCATACGTGCCCTACCCTGGACCTTCTAACTGCCTTATTTGTTTCTCATCTTCAATCTGTGCCTTTATAAATTCCTTCCTTGCTAAGGGTAGGTCTATCTCCTCTCCTTTATTCTCTTTCACCTCCCTATTCTCCGCTTTACCATCCCCTAACCCCTCTTGGTACAGGGTCGGTAAAAACATCTCAGCCAAATCAACACAGGACTCATTTAAACTGTCTTCTTTCTCAGCCGCCTTTCTCGACATGCTGCGAGTGATTGCGCATGCGGGATAGATCTCAGAGTCTATGGGCGGGTCCTCAGCATTCACAGGCTTACTTGTCAGCTTCACTGCTGAATACACGTCACCACCTGCTAAATCATTACCAAGAAGGACGTCCACGCCGTCTCTCGGTAATTCTGACCGCACCCCTACTTCAACAGGTCCAGATGCCAGGTCACATTTTAAAATGATCCTGTGCAAAGGTACAGCTTCTGTCCCTTTTCCTATGCCTCTTAATGCCACCTCTCCAGTTTCAGGACCGAAATCTAGCACCTTACTTAGGATCAATGACTGGTCAGCCCCAGTATCCCTCCAGATTCTCACTGGAACTGGGGTTTCTCCTTCTTTCACAGACACTGTCCCCTCCGAAATAAATTTCTCACGGCCCTCTTGTACTCTATCTTCCTTTGCCTCCCTCATCGTTCTGCTAATGCAACCTGTAGGGATTGCTGTTTTCCCTTTTCCTGTCTCCTTCTTCAGAGCAAAGCACTTAGATGCAATATGACCAACCTTTCCACAATTATAACAGGTCCAGCCGGGAACCTTCCTGCCAGCCTGCTTGTCCTCCTCCTTACCTTTACCACTAGTTCCCGGCTTATTCTCTACATTAGACGGTGGACCTTCTCTACCGTCCCTACTGCCTTTCTGGTAACTCTTATTTGAGGAAAACATTGTCTTGTGGGTTAGGGCCTATTCATCTGCGAACCTGGCAAATTCCGATAGAGACTTATTCGTCTTCTCGTTCAGATACATCCGGATATTATCCGAAACATAACCTTTAAATTCCTCAATCAGAATTAACTCTCTGAAACGATGGAACTCCTCCTCCACCTTTCTGCAGCGCACCAGCGATCCAAGAGCACACCCTTTTCATAGGCAAACTCTGCATACGTCTGATTCCACAGTTTCTTTAAATCTCTGAACTTTTGTCTATATGCTTCAGGTACCAACTCGTAGGCCAGAAGGATAGCCTGCTTTACTTCCTCATAATGCTCACACTCCCCCTCGGACAACGCCGCATATGCCTGTTGAACCTTCCCTTTTAATACACTTTGTAACAACGCCACCCACTGATCTCTGGGCCACTTCTGATTCACTGCCACCTTTTCAAAGTGCAAGAAGTAATTATCAACATCTGTCTCATCGAACGGAGGTACTAACCTAAACTCTACTAACATTAAACTTCTCAATTGAGCCTTCCCCTCGGTCTTTTCCCTGTTGCTTTAATCTCTCCATGTCCAGTGCATGCTGCCTATCTCTCTCCCTTTCCATTTCCTCCAACTCCTTTTCGCTGGAGCTCATACTCCCTTTGCTTCTTTTCCGCGTCCAACCTTAATTTTTCCAACTCTAACTGAACCACCCCAACAACTGGTTTCTTCTCAGGGAACAGATCCAATACCCCAGCCGAAAGCATCTCTACCGATATATAGTGCTGGGCTATGGCCCTCTGTACCTCCCACTTTTTCATTGACGACTTCACCTCTGGGAGATTTAATCGTTTCGCAATAGTCACCAAGTCCATCTTTGTGGCATCCTCAAGCGCCTTCAAAGTCGGGCTTTCTAAAAATTTGTCTATATCCATCAGTACAGGTTTCCCGTCTTTACCCACGCAACCAGATCAAATGATGGACTTGTAGCCCGATTCAGTGCCCCCCCCCCCCATTTTATTAGCAAATCCCGGACGAGCCCCCAATTTGTGACATACCCCGTAACTGGGTGTCTTACCAGCAAAGATAGAAGAATCCGTTGGAGTCTGGTGGTACTATTTTCAAACAATGTTTAATAGTAAAATATACAAATCAATATCAACAATGCAATTATGTAGATAATACACTTTAGCAATACTAAACCTATAAGTTTGAGTATAATAATAATCAATGATAAACAAGCTCTATCTATGTCTAGGAGATAATGAATTGTCATATGTGAATATAAACTTCAGTTCAGTTCATACGTGCTGAGTTAGTTGTTGGTGGTTTTGTTGTAATTGTTGGGGAGAGAGAGAGAGGGAGAGAGACAGAGAGAGAGAGAGAGAGAGAGAGAGAGAGAGAGAGAGAGAGAGAGAGAGAGAGAGAGAGAGAGAGAGAGAGAGAGAGAGAGAGAGAGAGCGAACAGTGACAGCTGCAGTCAGTCAAACCTTGCTTTACGTTCTTGATCCGTCGATGTGTTGTGGCCATTCAGGTATGACCCCTCTGTCCTTCAGCTAGACCGCTCTTCTATGGTGGACCTGTCACCCAGGCAAGGGCGGGCAAATACACAAGCCCCCACCGGCCCTGCTTTAAACACTGTTAAACTGACCGATCTTTTGTTCGGTCTCCGATGCCCCACACCTTCTCGTGGGTTCTAACACTCAAGCAGTGCTCACTAGTGTGTATCCTGGTATGTCTGGGGGGTGTCTCCCCAGACCTCACTTTTATCCCTCCTCACGGGGTCTCAGGTGTCAATCAGTTTTGAATGGCTTAGTCCATCAAACCAGCCCAGTCCGGCTATCCACTGAGGATTTTTAATGAACAGAATAGTACCAAGTAATCAGCCCCCTCCGGAGCCATAAGTCTTTCAGGAGTCATAATATGGTGGAACAACAAGTCTCTCTCTCCCGGTGTTATCTCTCCCTTATCTGAAGCAAATGTTCCAGTCCCAGTATGTTTTCCCCTTTGTCTCTCTTTCTCTCTCATTAGCAGCGTGGTAACAGTAACAGTTTGTAATTCTCCCGGGGGGGGGGGGGGGGAGACATGGGCAGCTCTGTTCCCTTCTGCCCATCAGAGTTGTTCATCCTTCATAACACACCCTATAATTCATTATCTTCCTCACCGGGACAACGTTATCCCTAACATCCCTCAAGAGATCCTTCAACATCGTCGACATGTCCATAGTACATTTCCCTTCAAAAACATAATCCCAATTCACACCCACAGTTCTAGCTTTATAGCTTCATAATTTGCCCTTCCCCAATTAAAATTTTTCCTGTCCTCTCTGATTCTATCCTTTTCCATCATAATGCTAAAGGCAGGGAGCGGTGATCACTGTCCCCCAGATGCTCAGCCGCTGAGAGATCTGTGACCTGACCCGGTTTGTTACCTAATACTAGATCTAGTATGGCATTCCCCCAGTCGGTCTGTCAACATACTGTGACATGAATCCGTCCTGGACACACTTAACAAACTCTGACCCATGTAAACCCTTGGAACTAATCAGGTGCCAATCAATATTAGGGGAGTTAAAGTCACCCATGATAACAACCCTATTATTTTTGAACCTTTACAAAATCTGCCTCCCAATTTGCTGCTCGGTATCTCTGCTGCTACCAGGATGCCTAAGGAATACCCCCATTAGAGTAACTGCTTCCTTCCTGTTCCTGACTTCCACCCATACTGACTCAAAAGAGGATGCTGCTACATTACCCACCCTCTCTGTAGCTGTAATTTTATCCCTGACCAGTAATGCTACCCCTCCTCCCCTCCCCCACCCCTGTCTATCCCTTTTAAAGCACTGAAATCCAGGAATATTGAGAATCCATTCCTGTCCTGGTGCCAACCAAATCTCTGTAATGGACACTACATCATAATTCCATGTATGTCTCCTAGCTGTCAGGTAATCACGTTTGTTCCTGATGCTTCTTGCATTAAAGTACAAACAGTTTAGCCCTTCTACATTACTACCTTTACACCCTTTTTTCTGCTTCTCTTTCCTGAAAGCCTCTCAATATGTTAGATCTGGCTTTACTCCATGCACTTCTTTCACTGCTCTATCGCTCCGGGTTCCACTCCCCCTTGCAATTTAGTTTCAACCCTCCCGAACCATGCTAGCAAACCTACCTGCAAGGATATTGCTCCCCCTTGAGTTCCGGTGCAACCCATCCAATCTGTACAGGTCCCGATTTCCCCAGAAGAGATCCCAGTGATCCAAAAATCTAAAACACTGCCCCCTGCACCAACTCCTCAGCCACGCATTCAACTCATCCAATTCTTACCATCACTATCACGTAGCACTGGCAGCAATCCTGAGAACGCCACCCTTGAGGTCCTGTTCTTCGGCCTTCTGCCTAGTTCCCGAAACTCACACTTCAGGACCTCATCCCTCTTCCTGCCTATGTCGTTGGTACCAACATGTATCATGACGTGACAGACAGACAGACATACTTTATTGATCTCGAGGGAAATTGGGTTTTGTTGCAGTCGCACCAACCAAGAACAGTGTAGAAATATAGCAATATATAACCATAAATAATTAAATAATAGTAGTGATTATGCCAAGTGGAAATAAGTCCAGGGCCCGCCTATTGGCTCAGGGTGTCTGACACTCCGAGGGAGGAGTTGTAAAGTTTGATGGCCACAGGTAGGAATGACTTCCTATGACGCTCAGTGTTACATCTAGATTGAATGTACTCCTGTGACTAACCAGTACATTATGGATGGGATGGGAGACATTGTCCAAGATGGCATGCAACTTGGACAGCATCCTCTTTTCAGACACACCATCAGAGAGTCCAGTTTGGCCCTCACAACATCACTGGCCTTACGAATGAGTTTGTTGATTCTGTTGGTGTCTGCTACCCTCAGCCTGCTGCCCCAGCACACAACAGCAAACATGATAGCACTGGCCACCGCAGACTCGTAGAACATCCTCAGCATCGTCCGGCAGATGTTAAAGGACCTCAGTCTCCTCAGGAAGTAGAGACGGCTCTGACCTTTCTTGTAGACAGCCTCAGTGTCCTTTGATCAGTCCAGTTTATTGTCAATTCGTATCCCCAGGCATTTGTAATCCTCCACCAGGTCCACACTGACCCCTTGGGTGGAAACAGGGGTCACCAGTGCCTTAGCCCTCCTCAGGTCCACCACCAGCTCCTTCGTCTTTTTCACATTAAGCTGCAGATGATTCTGCTCACACCATGTGACAAAGTTTCCCACCGTAGCCCTGTACTCCACCTCATCTCCCTTGCTGATGCATCCGACTATGGCAGAGTCATCAGAAAACTTTTGAAGATGGCAAGACTCTGTGCAGTAGTTGAAGTCCGAGGTGTAGATGGTGAAGACAAAGGGATGCAGCATATTGACAGATTGGCATGCATGAGATGGTGGGCGTCACTGAATCGTGGCTGAAAGAATATTTTATCTGGGAGTTTAACATCCAATGGTACACACAGTATCGAAAGGACAGGCAGGTCGGCAGAAAGGGTGGCGTGACTCTTGGTGGAAATGAAATCAAATTATCAGAAAGAGGTGACATAGGGTAGGAAGGTTTTGAATCCTTGTGGGTAGAGCTAGGAAACTGCAAGGGTACAAAGACCCTGATGGGGATTATATACAGACCCCCACACAGTAGTAATGACATGGTCTGAAAATTACAACGGGAGATAGAAAATGTATGTTAAAGGGACAACGTTACGATAGTCATGGGATATGTTAACATGGTAAAATCGGGTTGTTAAGGTGTTTTATTACCCCACTTGTCACGATAGTATTTCTAGAGTTTCCACCAGTTCAATATTGTCCAGAAGATTGCCTGGATTTACGGATGCGTGTTTTTTTTTAAATTCTGTGTAATTTTGTGAGCAAAGTCGGTGTATATCTGGCAGTGATATTTAAAATATAAAAAATCCTGTAGTAAATCTCTCTGGCAGTTGTTAAAATTATGGACGTCTACACTTAGTGGGCAATTCTTATCTACTTCCCGTACCTAATAATGTGGCCACTGAGTGTACGTTCGGAGTTTACCGCGGTTGTACCCCGTCCAAATCCGATGTTCGGCGTTCAGTGACGCTCTTCTGCACCCTGGCTTTTGGAGCGCATGGCTATTTAAGTTACTGTCACCTTCCTGTCGGATTTAATCAGTCTGGTCAATCTCCTTGATCTCTCCCATTAACGAGGCGTTTTCACCCTCAGAACTGCTGCTCACTGGATTTCCTTTCATTTTGTTTTCGCACCATTCGCTGTAAACCGAGCGAATGGTGCGTGAAAATCCAAAGAGATGATCAGTTTCCGTAATGCTCATGCTACCCTGTCTGGCACCAGATATCATTCCACGGTCAGGGTCACTTAGACCACATTCATTCCAGATTCGGATGTTTCTGAACAACAACTGAACCCCTTGAACATATCTGCATGTTTTATCCTTTGAGTTGCTGCCGCGCGATTAACAGATTCCCATTAATGATCGGATGTACAGTTGTAACTAATAACACGGCCATTTAGTGCATTTTCCATTTAGACGGGCCCTCAACTATCTCGAATTTGAATATGGGTGAGATTTGGTGCTGATTTGTGCGACTTTCCTGTTTCCAACAACAGGTTGTCGCTGACAAGGCAGCTTGGGGTAACCTGGAGAGAGAGACTGTCACTGTTCCTTCTGAGCTGCGCCGGTGTGCGGCTGCGCTGTGATTAAAATGCTCGCGTCACGGAGCCTTTGCTGCAGCGCAGATGGATTATAATGCAGCTGGAAAAAAGTTCACGAAATCTGAGAGTTTTTCTTTGTTGCATTATAATTTATCATATCCTTCCATTAACAGATAAAGACAAAAGCATATATTTTTTGTCAGTCCATTCTAAATATTCATAGATGCGCATTGCAAATACACTCACATCTAAGATGTCGCGCTTTTTTCAGGCCGAGTGTAAATCTCCGACTCAGAGCTATGGCTGATCCACGCAGCGGCAAAAATAGTAATTTAGTGGGAACGCTGGAGACCGGACCATGTTAGATTCAATGCATATTAATCACTATTGAATATGATACATTACCGTGCTTCATCATGATACTTCATTTTGGTATCTTATTTTATATTATTAGCTAGCTTGCCTTCATATTTCACCTTTTCTCGGCTTATTCCTTTTTTAATTACCTTCTTTTGATTATTAAAAGCTCCCCGATTCACTGGCTTCAACTATTTTTTCTATCTCGGATGACATCTTAAATCAATATGTAGATAGTCCAACAAAAGCAGGAGCTGTACTGAAACTGATGTTGGGTAATTATGCTAGCTAAATACCCGACCATTTGGTGGGTGAATGGTTTAGGCAGAACTCCTTAAGTTTAAGAGAGCTATAGAGAAGGAAAGTGTAGATTTGCGGGAGGGTAAAGAATTGGATCAGGGTAAATTACTAATTCACTAAGCAAGAACTATGGACAGTTAATGGGAAACAACTGTTTCTGGCAGGTCCACGTCTGACATGTTGAGGGTGTTTAAAGTCCATCTGCACGGAGTATAGGACGGGTATATTCCAGTATGACGAAATGACGAGATTGGCAGCGTCAGAGAACCTTAAATATCGTGAGAAGTGATGAACTTAGTGAAGCAGGAAAAGGAGAAGTATGCAAAGCTCAGGAAAGTCGAATCAAACAGAGCACTCGAGAATGTGTGTGGGTCCTTGATGAGTAACTTACCTCAGTGTTTACCAAGGAGAAAGACACGGAGGATAGGGAGATCAGTGCGGAGAGTACTGGTATGCTCGGGCATTTTGAAATAAAGAAGGAGAGAGTGTTGGGTCTCTTAAAGCGCATCAAGGCGTATAAGTCTCCAGGGCCAGACGGGATATACCCAAGTTACAGAGAAAGGCAAGAGAAGAAATTGCTGGGGCCTTGACCAATATCCTTGTGACCTGCCCAGCCACCAGCAAACTCCTGGAGAACTGGCGAGTACCTCATATTGATCCGTCATTCAAGACGTGATCCAGGGAATAATCCTGATGAACATTGAAACTGCCAAGAGACAGTCGGCTATGAGCCAAGTGCTGATAAATGGGGCCAGTGTAGACAGTGAGTGGATTGTCAGAACAGGTATGGCCAGCCAAAGGCTGTTCCCGTGCTGTGTAACCCTCCACTCCGGACACGCTAAATTAAGGATGGTGGTACCACAGGGCACTGATTTCAAAACTCCACACCCCTCTCCGACATGAAATAAACCAGACTGTACCCCTTGTCCCCACTGCGAATATCTGTTTCTGTCAAGGGAACATACAGACTGGACACGTCAGTTGAACAACTGGCAACCGATGAAGTTCCTTTGTCTTCTTCCATTAATGTTGCATTCTTACAGCAAAATTAACCAGCTGACTGTGTCAGAATCGGTGATTAAATCCTGCCCCAAACACTGTGCTTTCACCATTGCACATTGTAACCCATCCCACTGTGGGTCTGATGGAGACACAACCCCTGTCCTCTAATCATACGATCACATCTCCGCTGCTTCTAACATTTCAAATACCCTCAGAATGGTTTTCTCATTCAGTCTGAAGGTTATGGTACATTCAACTCGTTTTCAGACTTGACAAACCATGTCATCCCACAGCCAGTTCCACCTGTTGGTGTGTCCTCTTTCCTCCACCTTCAGGGAAGCTGCATTTCCGTAAGACCATAAGACCTACTTCCAAACAGGCACTGTAATGCAGCGAATACATAGAAGGTCCATTTACTATAAATTCAAGAGCTTTTCGTTTTCGTTTCTCGAAATATCACTATTAATGCCCCGATAATCACTTTTACTACCTTTTCAGAACACTGTGTGTAGTACCTCCCCCATTATAGGTATGAGCAAGGATGAGATCTGGGCTAAATTGCGCAATTAAGCGTTCAGCATATCACGCATCATCTTGGATAATCCCAGTTCTGATACTGGGTCTTCCACAGTGTCTTTATCCACAGATCCAATCTGATGTACCGAGTTTCCAGCACTTCGTAAGAGGACGCAGGAATATGGCATTGGGGCGAAAAAATAATCAGCCATGATTGAATGATGGAGGAGACTCGATGGACTGAATCACTTCATTCTGCTCTGATATCTTATCATGACTGAATGATGAGTCCTTCGTATCCCGTATCAGGATTTGTGACGTGTGAGGGACAATTACAGATTTGTTCAATGAGATCTTTTTATTTGTCTTCAGCGTTTAAATTTCAGTGAGATTCGCTTTTGAAAAAATTGAACAGATTTTTTTTTTCCTTTGTATTGTTAATGTGCTTCATTGTCTCTCTGGTTAAAGTTAGACCTGCGGTGAGAGATTTATTGGAAGAAAAGCCCACAGCTGGAAAGAAGCCACGAATGAGAACGAGGGAACAGCGACAAGTGAACCAGCCCGAGGACTGAGAGTACCAACTGAAGAGAACCCTCTGACTCAGAGTTTTCATTGATTCAGTCAGGAGAAAGTTTGGTGAGTCTCATTCACTCGAACACTGGTCCTGTAAACATTACATATCTTTACAAAGGAAGGTACGAAATAGGTGGAATGCCTCGGTCAGTCCCAGTTGCAATCACTCCAGGTCTGGTAATGTGCTTTGGATGCGGTTGCACAAGGATTACTTGACAGGTAAGTTTGCAGAATGCACAACGTTAGTAGTTGCTGTTCACAGAGAAGATTATCGTAGCTATAGGGGATCTAAATGGACAGGGGCTGGTAAAGAGATTGCAAAGCCAATCTGATCAGCAGCGGATTCATGCAGATGTTGGGGATCATGTGGAGGAAACAGCCAGAGGAAGTGGATGAGGCAGGTGCAGTTGCATAATTCAAAAAGCAGTTGGGGTGTGTAGATGGAGTGAAGAGGCCAGAAGGGAGATGGCCCCATCACAGGAAATTGTGACCATCTCAGTGGGCACTGTGGTTGGCATTGTCTCGTTGGGCCGAACGCTCTGAATTTGCATTTTATTGCTCTGTAACTCTGTCAGCAGATGCGCCAGGTATCAGTGGACAGATATGGTATGGAAGTGGTTACTAACAGGGAATGTTTGGTCCCCATGCCAAATGCTACAGGGGATGGAAAAACTGTATTATGTGCAAAGTAGTCGTACTCTCTGACTCACTGTCTGCTTGTTGTGAAATTTTGAGCCTCACCAGCAGGTGGAGCCGTCCTGCAGAGCGACCAAAGTGTTATCAAGACGACGACAATCAACAATCGTCAGTCAGAATCAGAATGGACAAAGGTATGATCACAGGGATCTTTGAATTAAACTTTTATCGCGTATGTACACAATAGTTCAGGTGAAAAAAAAAACTGACAGAGGTGTTAACAGTGCATAGAAAAGTTTCATCCAGCAGTGTCATTTATCCCACTGGTAAAGCGGCCTTGAGTATTGATCAACCCAACAGTTCCAGCGCAGGGGCCTGACACCAGTAATGGTCGAATCACTCCGCTCATCATACAAAGCTTCAGCTGAGTGAAAGGAGCAGGGGCTCCTGAATCAGGTGGTCGTGAGTGAAACACAGACAGGAATGTGACAGCGATCTTGTCGTTTATGTGAATGTTCAGGGTCAGGGACCATTTCACCTCCAGACAGGCCCTGATGTGTAAGACATCTTCAACTTTCATTTATAAAATTCAGAAGCAGATGATAGGAGCATCTCCGGGATTTCCGTGATTCTATGATAACACAGCATTTCAGGTTTTGGAAGGAAAGCTACCAACTCCCCCCTGGTTTTTCTTGCCTGCCACGCAAAGGAGGAGGGGTGTCACCGAAATTTGTTTTTTGTAGCGGAGCGGAGATCATTGCCGGTGCTGGGAATGGCTGAGGATCAGGAGGCAGCTCATTGTAAATACATTTGTGATCTGCTTCGGAGTTTTAACACCCCAGTGAATGTCTGGGCTGTGGAGAAATGGTGAACCTGAGTTTCTAAATATTTCCCTCTTGAGATGATCTTCTACCTGAATTTAAATTCCCAGGGTCTTGGCTAGAAAGCCCGGCATAACCAATGACCAAATGTCTCTGTCACCTGTAGACATTGTGACTGTGCTCAAATCTGAGATTCCAGCTGGAATAAAAACGATGCTCCAGCTTGGAAACGGGTCTTTCGGCCCATATAATTCATGCTGATCTAAATGTCCCATTTTCCTGCCGTTTTCCCAAACTTCCCTTGTAAACTTCTTCGCCCCCTTTTCCTGCCCACATGCTCTCAATTTTGTAATTTTATTTGTGTTTGCGGCCTCCTCCGGATGCGTGTAATTTACGCCCATCAGCCACCACGTGGAAAAAATGCCCCTTTGGTCCCTTTTAAATCCCTGCCTTCGAGTCTCAGACTCCCCTACCCGGGCAAAAAGACTATGACCATCTACCCTATCTGCACCTCTGATTACTGTATGTGTGTGTGTGTGTGTGTGTGTGTGTGTGTGTGTGTGTGTGTGTGTGTGTGTGTGTGTGTGTGTGTGTGTGTGTGTGTGTGTGTGTGTGTGTGTGTGTGTGTGTAAGGTTTCCCTTCAAGCTCCTGAGCTCCAGGGCAAGCTGTCCCAGCCCAACCATATAACTCAAAAAACAACACCCTAGCCCAGTACCGTAGTGTTCATTCTTCACTTCACACTTTCCAGCTTCATCACCTCCATCCTATAGATTAGCAACTGCAACTACACACAAAGCTCTATAACCAAGACTTTGCCAATGACATGCATAGTTGTTACATGATGATCAGCAGGTAGGGGAGAAGATGGCAACCAGGGGAGAGGTCAGCATAGATCGCAAGGGAATGGTCAGCCTGCGACCCAGGGGACCGGAGGACGTGCGTCTCAAGGGAATGGTCAGTCGGTGAACCAAGGGTGGACTTTAGGAGATCTAGGCCTCATATGGAGCCATTGATCATTAATGGAGAATGTGTGGAGCAGGTTAAGACCTACAAGTATCTGGGAGTACAGTTAGACGAAAAGCTAGACTGGACTGCCAACACAGATGCCTTGTGCAGGAAGGCACAGAGTCGACTGTACTTCCTTAGAAGGTTGGCGTCATTCAATGTCTGTAGTGAGATGCTGAAGATGTTCTATAGGTCAGTTGTGGAGAGCGCCCTCTTCTTTGTGGTGGCGTGTTGCGGAGGAAGCATTAAGAAGAGGGACGCCTCACGTCTTAATAAGCTGGTAAGGAAGGCGGGCTCTGTCGTGGGCAAAGTACTGGAGAGTTTAACATCGGTAGCTGAGCGAAGGGCGCTGAGTAGGCTACGGTTAATTATGAAAAACCCTAAACATCCTCTACATAGCACCATCCAGAGACAGAGAAGCAGTTTCAGCGACAGGTTACTATCGATGCAATGCTCCTCAGACAGGATGAAGAGGTCAATACTCCCCAATGCCATTAGGCTTTACAATTCAACCGCCAGGACTTAAGAACTTTTTTTAAAGCTATTATTAATGCTTTTTGAGTTTGTGATTTAGATGCATATCATATTTTTTACTGAGTTAAGTATTGTATAATTAGTTTTTGCTACAACAAGTGTATGGGACATTGGAAAAAAGGTTGAATTTCCCCATGGGGATGAATAAAGTATCTATCTATCTATCTATCTATCTATCTATCTATCTATCTATCTATCTATCTATCTATCTATCTATCTATCTATCTATCTATCTATCTATCGTGTGACAAAGCAACTGGAGAATGTGTGATCCAGCAGACTGGACCATGTGTAATCCCGTTGCTGGTCTTTGTGTGACACAGACTACTGGACAGTGAGTGACCGAGGGAGATTTTAGCTTGTGGAAGATAATCACAGTGATATTTCCCAGTATCTCCGGACACCGGTGCATTATGATCCCGTGGTCATCCATGCATTCAACTGCTGTGATTAGTATTACTGTGCCGATTGTGCTATTTTACTGGGAGTAAATGTGTCCGGTCACCGGCTTAACGGGATGATCACCTGACAGGATGTACGGTTCACATTAACCAGCACAGTTCCACTCCAAATCTGGTCAGCCAGTGTCTCGGCTCCATTGCAATCTGAATCAGTTTTGCTCAGATCTAAATCATACTTGTATGACCTGCAATACATCACTTATTTCAGGTGGGAAATTGAAACGAGCAGCGAAAAGACTGAAGGGGATTTTACCAGGCGGATCATCGAGGGAAGATGATCTGGACACGGGAAGCAAGGTACCAAAGCAGGGTCAAATTGAGAGCAATGTCCCAATGGAATGCGGTCTGGCCGCAGAGGAGGAGGAGCAAATTCAGCCCAGAGACAGTGACGTCAGAGACACCGATCAGGACCCTGGAACCAGCACAAGTGAGGCGACTGTCTGTCAGCTCGGAAGCTCATTGAACACAGAACTGTCAAGTCCCAAAGAAGGAGCGGGTGAGTGAAATATGAGGGTGATGTGCTCAGAGAATGCGGCAGGGTGGAGGGTAAAGGTGAGGCCTTGTTGGAGGGTTGGTCAGAGGAGAGGGAAAATGTGTGGGTGTGGTACATGTGGTGCACTGGGCAGCCATTACCCCACTACAGGAAATGTACTACCTGCTCTGAGGATTTCCAGGATGTGAATTGGAGGAAATGCAGCTGTCCAGATGAGGAGAGTGTGTCCGGGATGTGTATCAAGGGAAATGTATTCGCCAGGATGGAAAGAGTGTCTCTGGGAAGCGAATATTACCAACAGTCCCAACATTTATGCCCATCCAAATTTAAATAGGTGAATGGGTCTGATGGGGGATGGACTGGTTTATATTAAATGTGGTCCTTCTATTACGTAATGCCTAGAACATTGTTGGGTAGGCTTTAAGGCAAGTGTTACATTCAAGTCAAGTCAAGTCACTTTTTTATTGCCATTTCGACCATAACTGCTGATACAGTACATAGTAAAAATGAGTCGCTTTGCAGGACCATGGTGTTGCATGACACATTACAAAAACTAGACTGAACTACGTAAAAAACAACAGAGGAAAAGAAAAAAAACACACAACAACTACACTAATCTACACACCTATCTAGGACTGCATAAAGTGCACAAAACAGTGCAGACATTACAATAAATAATGTACGTGACAATAGGGCAGTAAGGTGTCAGGCCAGGCTCTGGGTATTGAGGATTCTGATAGCTTGGGGGAAGAAAGTGTTACATAGTCTGGCCGTGAGACCCCGAATGCTTTGGTGCATTTTCTCAGATGGCAGGAGGGAGAAGAGATTGTATGCGGGGTGCATGGAGCCTTTATAATGCTGCTGGCTTAACGGATGCAGCGTGTGGTGCAAATGTCCGTAATGGCGGGAAGAGAGACCCCGATGGTCTTCTCAGCTGACCTCACTGTACGCTGCAGGGTCTTGTGATCCGAGATGGTGCAATTTCCGAACCAGGCAGTGGTGCGGCTGCTCAGGATGCTCTCAATACAACCCCTGTAGAATGTGATGAGGATGGGAAGTGGGAGATGGACTTTTCTCAGCCTTCACAGAAAGTGGAGACGCTGCTGGGCTTTCTTTGCTATGGAGCTGGTGTTGAGGGGCCAGGTGAGATTCTCCGCTAGATGAACACCAAGAAATTTGTTTTGTTCACATTCAGAGACAGGCTGTTGGCTCTGCACCAGTCCGTTAGCCGCTGCACCTCCTCTCTGTAAGCTGACTCGTCGTTGTTGCTGATGAGACCCACCACGGTCGTGTCATCGGCGAACTTGATGATGTGGATCGAGCTGTGTGTTGCAGCACAGTCGTGGATCAGCAGAGTGAACAGCAGTGGTCTGTGCACACAGCCGTAGGGGGACTCCATGCTCAGTGTGATGGTGTTGGAGATGGAGAATTAATCCAATTTTGTATCTGCAGACAGGTTCAAGACACGGTTTTTTGTTGAGTTGGGTGAGAGCGGTGGAGACGAGCCTACATTTTCCTTGTTATATTCACAGAGCCAGAGTTTACAATCTCCGACCTCCTGGCACAGGGGGAGGAATATCGACTGTACCAACTGACAAAGTTCTACAGGGACAGACTCAAACAAGCAATTGAAGAAAAGGTTGAGAGACTGGGTTTGAAGCTGACAGAGGAGGGACATTTCAGTCGACAAGAAAATGAGGTGAGTACAGTTCGTGTATTGTCACTGATCTGCTGGTATCAGCGGGAATAGTGATCAACATTAATCTCCTGCACGTTTTAGGAGATCGACTTGGGAATGGAGACTTTGATCACTGACTTGTCTCTCGCAGATCTGGTTTCAGTTTTTAAGGTGGGGGGCACTGGGAACTGCAGGTTTAGCATCACCTTTTCCTGTATCACCTGCTGTATTTATCAGTGTGAAGTAAGAGCAGTGGCTGCATATCTAGACTTCCAAAAGGCATTCGGTCTGAAACTAATTTCAAATCTTGGCTGAACCGTCGGGTAGCTTTACCTCATCTCATTAATCCAGGATGAGCATTAAACTGTCAATGGGGCCAACCGGCTTCACTGCGGTACCTGAGGGAGGGAAACCAGCTAACCACAGCTTGTCTTGGCTCTGTGAGTTCCCAAACAATGTGTGGCTGACTTGTCATAGTCACAGCAAAGTATAGTACAGAAACAGGCCTTTTGGCCCATCTATTCCATGCCTGACTACAGAATCTACTTATTCCCACTGACCTGCACCGGGCCATGGCGCTCTATACGCTCATTACGCAAGCATCTATTCAGAATTCTCTTAACCACTTGCACTACTTGCCCTGCTAGCTAGTTTCGCACTCTCACCACCCTCTGAGTAAACCGGTTTCACCTTTGTACCCTTTGAACTTTTCACCTTTCACCCTTTAGTGATAACCTCTTGTTGGAGTACCTCTTTACCTCAGTAAAAAATGCCTGCTTGCATTTATCCTACCTATATCCCAATGTAATTGTCTACACTTCTATCAAATCTCCGCTCAATCTTTCATGTTCCAATGAATAAAGCCCTAATCAGTTCACTCTTTTCATATAACTTATGTCTTCCAGTCCGGGTAACATCCTTGTAATGTTTTTTCTGTACTCTTTCAAACTTATTTCCATCTGTCCTGCAGGTAGGTGTGCAGAACTGCACATAATATTCAAATTAGGCCTCTCCAACGTCTTATACAACATAATATCGTACACGATATTTTCATTTACCAAGGATAATGCGCTAAGAAACTTTCTTTCAGAGCCTAGCAACATTTGCTGCCACTTTCAATGGCTTATGTACCTGTATTCCCAGATCACTTTGTTCTACCGGTCTCTCTGTAAGATCTACCCTGATTGGTCCATCCAAAGTGCTACATCTTGCACCTATCTGCATTAAATTGCATCGGCCCCTTTTAAGTCCATTCTCCAGTTGGTCCATATCTCACTGCAAGCTCGTGTAGTCTTCCTCTTTGTCCACTGCACCTTCCCAATTTTGGAGTCATCAACAAGTTTGCTGATGCTGTTAACCGTAATTTCATCCAGATCATTGATATAGATGACAAACAACAACAGGCACAGCACCGATCCCCCTGACACTGCACGAGATACAGGCGCCAAACAGAAATGCAACAGTCTATAGTGACACTCCGGATACTTACAAAAAAGTTACTGTCTAATCCAGTTTACTATTTTATCTTGAATGCTAAGCAACTGAATCTTCTAGACCAACTTCCTATACAGGACCTTGTCAAATACCGTACTGAAGTCCATGTAGACAATATCCAGAACCTTGCCTTCATCAACTTTCCTGGTAACTTCCTCGAAAAACTCTGAGATTGATTGGATGTGAAAGATCACGCTCAAAGCTGATATCTTATGACCACAAACATCAATAGTTTGATCTAAAAGGGCAGAAGAAAGCACAAAACATAAATCTGGTGATCTAGCTGATATCTCATGATCCCAAAAAATCAACAGGTTGTCCTGAAAGGGCAGAAGATCAATAGTTTTTCCTGAAAGGGAAGGGACAAACCAAAAAAAATCTGCTAACTTGCTGAATATCTGACTATGAGAGACAGGGTCACACCATTTCAGGTCGCTCTCCTTGGAGCTCACAAACAGAGATTGTCTTGTCCTAGATCTGACCTATTCAGCCATGAGTGGTATTACAAAATCAAGTGTGTTACACCCGTGATAACTCTGTTCTCGTTGGGATTCATTGGCGCTGTCTGTAATGAATCACACAGGCATTATCCAAAGGCAAGAATCTGTAAATATGATGCTGATCTATAAATTCATCATCTGGAGACGTCTGCTTTACTGGTAAAACTTTAAATTTCCTTCACAACGGTAACTCCTCAGACCTGGTAGCAGTGAAACTGAGGGATTATTTCACAGTGCAGTGGACCATCAGGGAATTATGCTGATTTATTCCATAATTGTTGTCCATTATCTGTGTTATGGAAAAGCTTTCCAATTTTCGAATGGATGTCCCTCTAATCTGAGACTGCTCCGTCTGGTTCTTGACTCCCCCACTTAGAAACATCATCTCCACCTCCTCTCAATGCCTTTCGATATTCCACAGGTTACAATTAGATTCGCCCTCATCCTTCCACACTCCAGCCAGTACAGGTGCATCCAGGAATCATTCCCATCAAAATCTGGTTTAACATCACTGGTTCTGTTCGTTTAGATTCCTCTCTGGATTTTGCACAATGCCATCACATATTTTCTCTGATCAGGGGATCAAAATATGCGAGTGCCGTCTGGCCAGTGCTTGTTCTTATATTCTGATCCTCTCGAAATGAATGCTGGCATTTGTATTTGCCTTTCCGAACACCGACTCAACCTGCAGGAAATCCTGCACCAGGTCTCAAGAGACTCTTTACAACTCCGATTTCTGAATTTTCTCCCAGATTCAAAAATTCCAACAGTTCTGTCAGGCAGGATTCCCTTCCATGGATGTTGGCCTTTTTCTTATCATGTGCGTCGAAATACCCCGAAAACTTATCCTCAATTATCGACTGCTAACATCTTCCCAAAAGCTGATCAGACTAACTGCCCTATAGTTTAAAATGATCAGTCCTCCGGAACCATTCCAAAATCCAGTGATTTTCACTGTCATTTTCAAGCAGCCCAATATCCACTCTCCTCTCTTTCAATCTTCATATATCAGACGGACGTTTTGGTAAGCTATTTTACATAATTCTCTAGCCTACCTTCATATTTCATATTTTCTCTATTTACGGCTTTTTAATTGCCTTCTGTTGATTTGTAAAAACATCCCAGTCCTCCAGCTTTTTACGATATTTTTTAATACTCTGTGCCCTCTACTTTGCTTTTGTGCTGCTTTGACTACCTCGTCAGCCACAGTTGATCATCCTCCCTTTAGAATAATTCTTCATCATTGTGATCATTTGTCCCGCACCTTCTGAAATGCTCCGAGAAAAATCAGCCATCCCTGCTCTGCTATTGTCCCTCTAAATGTCAGTTCCGAATTTATTTTTGCCCAGCTCCTCTCTCATACCGAGGTATTTCCTTTATTCTACTGTAGCACTGATACCTCTGACTTCACCTTCTCCCTTTCAACCTGCTGGCTGAGTTCTGCTATTTTATGATCACTGCCTCTTAAGGGTTTATTTAGCTAAAGCTCCCTAATCAAATCTGGTTCAATACACAACACAGAATCCAGATCCGCCTTTCCTATAGTGGGCTCAACCATAGGCTTCTCTCAAAAGCCATCTCATAGGCATTCTATAAATTCCCTCACTTGGGATTCAGCACCGACCTGATTTTCCAAAGCTACCTGGATATTAAAACTCCCCGTGACAATTTTAGCATTGACTTTTTCCATGCATCTCCTCTCCCCGTTGTAATTTGTAGCCCACATCCTGGCTACTGTTAACATGCCTGTATATAATTTCCATCAGGGTCATTTTACCTACGCAGTTTCTTAACATCCACATCATCTAATCCGACATCACCTCTTTCTCAGGACTTTTCATTTTTAATGACAGCAGCTTCGACCCAACACTTTCACCTACCTGCGTATCCTTTCGATTCAATATTTATCCTTGGATTTAAGCACCCAACTATAAACTTTTGTCAGCCACGACTCAGTGATGCCCGCCATCCATTTGTTTTTGTTCTCTCTCTCTCATATCTTCCGTTCTTGTTGTCACATCTTGTTGATGTAATGCTGCACATTGACAGATCGAGGAAATTAATCACATTGCATCTACTGCAGGGTGTCAGAAAATCCTTATTCTTACACACTATTGATTTAGAATTTCCTTCAGTTACTGTTTCTCTGTTAATGACTGAACCCAGAGAGGATGAGGCAACAGCCCAGTGACTGCATCTGTTCTGAATCTACTGGTGCCATGAACAGATACTTTCCTGCACATTCTCCATGTCTGTCTGTCTGCTCCACAATAAGTCCAATGTTTGCTTTTATAGAAAGTCACTGAGCTGACAGAGAAGGGAAACCGGACAGAGAGTTCCAGACTCTTCCTCAGTTTGGTGAATGGCAAAGGTTCCCGGGCCCGGAGGGCGATGTGGGAATCCTTTGTGACATGGAGGACTGAGTTACCGAAGTTGGACAGAATACTGAGGGAAATACAGGAACTCGGTATGTTAAAACCACCCACTGAACACAAAGGCACATTGAGATAAACATTTTAGTTATTTTAATTATCTCAACTCTGTTTCCATGGATTTTTTTATATTTAAATAGGTCCTGATCCACAGAAATACATGAACATCGGGCAAGGTTTATCGGAATTACCCACTCAGCTGATCGGTGAGTGATCAAATGCACAGTTCAAACCACATCTCAAGTGTTAGTCTGTGACTTGGCAAAGCCTGGGAATCAAAATTCGCCATTAGTCATTCGCTGAACTCTGGATTCAAGTAACAATTCAAAGAATCTCTCTTTGCAGCCTGAATATTCTACAATATATTTTTCTATTAATCCAGCTGTTGGTTCTGATGAAGCCTTCACTCCAGGTCCTCGCGCTCTGGGAATCCCCGCACACCCCAGGCAGGCTCCTGATACACTGTATGACCCAGTCCAGGTGACTTTTCTATCTTCAGACCTTTCATCTTCCAAGCCCCTTTTCCTTTGTAATAGCACTACACGCAATTCTGTTTGCTGATGTTCTTTACCTTTTGGAATTCTGCCAGTGACTTGCACAGAGTTTGTCTGGCATTTCCTTTTCACCCGTTACTGCAACTACAACAGCAGTTTCTATGGTACGATATCGACCCTCTCCCTTTTTTCACTCCTTATATATCCGGGAAAGAAAAAATATATACTTTGGTATCCTTTCTTATATTATTGACCATTTCCTTGCATTTCCTGCACATTCATGTATAACTAGGAGCATCTATAACATAGTTGCCTCCGACATGACCCTAGTCACTAGACTCTAGACACTAGAATACTACAGCACAGTACAGGCTCTTCGGCCGCGGATGTTGTGCCGACCCATGTATTCCTTTAAAAAGAGTACTAAACCCACACAACCACGTGACCCTCTATTGTTCTTTCATCCATGTGCCTGTCCAAGAGGTTCTTAAATACCCTTAATGTTTTAGCCTCCACCACCATCCCTGGCAAGTTGTTCCAGGCACCCACAATACTTTGTAAAAAACTTACCCCTGATGTCTCCCCTAAACTTCCCTCCCTTAACTTTGTACATATGTCCTCTAGTGTTTGCTATTGGTGCCCTGGGAAACAGGTTCTAGCAATCCATCCTATCTATGCCTCTCATAACTTTTTAGACCTCTATCAAGTGCACTCTCATCCCTCTACGCTCCAAAGAGAAAAGTCCCAGCTCTGCTAACCTTGCTTCACATGACTTGTTCTCCAAACCAGGCAACGTCCTGGTAAATCTCCTCTGCACCCTCTCCATAGCTTCCACATCCTTCCTATAATGAGGTGACCGGAATTGAACACAATAATCTAAGTGCGGTCTCACCAGAGATTTGTAGATTTGCAACTTGGCCTCTCTACTCTTGAACTCAATCCCCCTATTAATGAAGCCTAGCATCCCATAGGAGGTCTTAACTATCCTATCAACCCATGCAGTGACCTTAAGGGATGTATGGATTTGAACCCCAAGGTCCCCCTGTTCATCTACACTCTTAAGTAACCAACGATTAAACTTGTACTCAGCATTCTGGTTTGTCCTTCCAAAATGCATCACCTCACACTTATCCGGATTGAACCACATCTGCCACTTTTCTGCCCAAATCTGCACCCTGTCTATATCCTCTTGTAACCTTCGACAACCTACAGCTCCATCCACAACTCCTCCAATCTTCATGTCATCCACAAATTCACTCACCCATTCTTCCACCTCTATATCCAGGTCCTTTATAAAAAATCACAAATAGCAGGGGTCCCAGGACAGATCCCTGCGGCACTCCACTAGTCACCGACCTCCAGGCAGAATACTTTCCTTTCACTACTACCCTCTGCTTTCTTCCTGTATGACAATTATTTATCCAAACAGCCAAGGTTCCACTTATCCCGTGCCTCATGATTTTCTGGATGAGTCTCTCGTGAGGGACCTTGTCAAATGCCTTGCTAAAATCCATGTAGACCACATCTACTACCGTACCTCCGTCAATTGCTTTTTGTTACCGCTTTAAAAAACCCAGTTAGCCTCGTGAGGTACGACCTTCCCTTCACAAAGCCATGTTAACCCAGACAGTAAATTCCAGGCACCCACAATTCTGTTAAAAAAACTACCCACAATTGCTGTAAATTTACCCCATCTCACCTTAACCAAACGCCCTCTGGTAATAGACACCAGTCATATGTAAAAAATAACAAACAAAATACAAGCTGTCGACCCAAACTCTTATCTCTCAAACTTGTACACCTCAGTCAGATCTCTATTCTAACTCCAGAACAAACAAACCAGGTTTATCAAACCTCTACTTGTAGCACATGTCACCGAATCCAGGCAACATCCTGATGAACCTGTTCTGCACCCTCTCCAATCCTTCCAAGAGCTGGACAATCAGAAGTGAACACAATACTCCAGATGCTCCCTAAAACCATAAGACCTAGTAGCAGAATTAAGCCATTCGGCTCAGTGAATTTGCTCTTCAATTCCTCTCTACCCCATTATCCCAGTAAACGTTGACGCTCTCCCTGATCAGGAACATATCGACCTGCATTTTAAATATATCCAATGAAGTGTCTTCCTCAGCCGTCTATGACAATAATTTCACAGATTCACCACCCGCCAGCCAAGAAATTTCTCCCAGTTTGTGTCCCCGGCAGCCAGGACAATTCCCCACAGTTCTCAAGCATGTTAATATTCTGTATGAGCCTCCCATGTGGGACTTTGTCAAACACTCTACCAATATACAAGTAGACAATATCCATGTGTAACTGCATCCATCACCTTTGTCACCTCCTGGAGGAACTCAATCAAGTTGCCAAGACACAAACCCGACCCAAAGCCTTACTACTGAACCCCAAACCACCTCATACATCCTCTCTGTCATACTCCCATGGGGCAGAACATATAAAAGGCTGAAGGTATGTACCACCAGTCTCAACGACAGCTTTATTCTGCATTTATAAGACTACTAAATGGTCACCTACTAAGTTATTATTGGCTCTTAATAATAATAAGACAATTTTAAATCTAATATTATAGCATCGTACATCTCGTAACTAATAACAACTCAGATAACAACTTAGATAACCACAATATTCTCACAGGAGAGCAGTCAGAATACAGTTCGGGTTTGAACAACAGATAACAGATGATGTAATTCTATTTCAAACGCTGTGGAAAGCAGAAAACTTTCAGTGTTATATTGTCAATCAGAAGAAAAAACACATCTGATTCTGTCCCTCGTGTGTTTAAAAGAAGTTCCAAATATATATAAAATTCATACAATGCTTGTGAAATTTCAAGAACTGATGAAGCATTCGCGTAAAATAAACGTCCGATGAACAACCACAGAGGAAAAACGACCACTATCAAAATAAATGGAGGGATTTTCCAGAGCGACTCACTAAGCCCACTATGGTTTTGTCTAGCTGTAAGCCCACTCATACTTTACTGAAACAGATAAAAATCAGGTATCTAATCAGAAAAAAATACGAATTATAATTTGACACACCTATACATTGAGGATTTGAAATAATTTGCTCTTGCATCAGTAAAGCTGAAACAAACAATTCAAATACTGGAACTAATTTCTAAATATATCAGCATAAACTTTAGACTAGGAAAGTACAGAACATGATTAAACATAAAGAAAGGTGCAACAGAGCCAGTAGAATATCAAACAGAACATCAGGATGCAATGCAACAGAATATGAAACGGATATTTAGGATATCAATAAGCAAAGAAAATAGATAATAGTATGATAAAGGAAAACCTTCCAACAAAATTTACTTCAAGGCTGAAGAAAATCTGAATTTCCTGCAAGGCTGAACAAACTTTGAATTTACACCAAGGATCAAGAAAATCTGCCAAACAGAACTGAACAGTAAAAATATAACGAAGGTAGTAAACACTCACTGTGCCCATATTGACGTATAATTTTGGTAAAATATCCTGGTCTGAAACAGATCTGGAAAATATGCAAAAAAAACTAAGAACTTAAATAGCAATTTCTGGAAAACACCATGTGCACTGGAGCGCACTTGGATTGATATCAACGAGGACAGTATGAGGATGATGAATAACAGATCTAAAAAAATGACACAGCCGCCAGATAAAAGTTTTCAGGATCAGGGTTAATATCATGGACACATGTCGTGAAAATTGTTTTTCTGCGCCAGCAGCATGATTACAGTAACGTGTGTGCGGTGAGTCTGTATTTATGTATACAATTGTGGAAATAGAATTGTATCAGCGTGAATTAATCAGTCTGATGGCCTGGTGGAATAAGCTGTCCCGGAGCCTGTTGTACCTGGCTTTTACGCTGCGGTACCATTTCCCGGATGGTAGCAGCTGGAACAATTTGTGCTTGGTGACACTTGGGTCCAGAATGAACCTTCGGGCCCTTTTTACCCCCTATCTCTGAAATGACCTTAGTAGTAGCAAGTTCACATCTACAGATGCACTGGGCTGTCCGCACCACTCTCTGCAGAGTCCTGCGATTGAGAGAAGTACACTTCCCATACCAGGCAGTGATGCAGCCAGTCAGGATGCACAAAATTGTGCCCCTATAGAAAATTGTTAGCATTTAGGAGCCCATCCCAAACGTCCTCAACCATCTGTTTTTCTGATTTTCTTTTTTTTTGTTCAGACTAGTGAATATGCCAGGCAGGATGTCGGAAAGCTCCTCTTGCAGGATGTGGGAAGTCAGGGAGACATCCAGTGTCCCTGACACCGATACCTGCAAGAAGTGCATCCAGCTGCAGCTCCTAACAGACCGCATTAGGGAACTGGAGCAGGAGCTGGATGACCTCCAGATCATTCGGGAGACTGAGCAGTTTATAGATAGTAGCTTCCGGGAGGTAGTTACACCTAAGGAACAGGGCACAGGTAATTGGGTTACCGTCAGGCGAGTGAAGGGTGAGTACAGAGAGCTTGAAAAACAGGACATAGAGGGTTGTAATCTCCGGATTGCTGCCTGTGCCACGTGCCAGTGAGGGTAAGAGTGCGATGCTCTGGCAGATGAACACGTGGCTGAGAAACTGGTGTAGGGGGAAGGGTTTCAGATTTCTAGATCATCGGGACCTCTTCAGGGGCAGGTGGGACCTGTACAAGAGAGACGGGTTACACCTGAACTACAAGGGCACCAATATACTTGCAGGGAGGTTTGCTAGTGTTATTGGGGAGGGTTTAAACTAGATGGGAACCAGAGTGCCAGAGTAGATAGTGGAACGGGGGTAAAAATAAATGATGTTGGTAGTTCATGCAAAGTCACAAATAGCAAGGTTGTGTGTGGTGGTAATAATCTTCTGAGGTGTGTATATTTCAAAGCGTGGAGTATTGTGGGAAAGGCAGACGAGCTGAGGGCCTGGATTGACACATGGAATTATGACATCATAGCCATTACTGAAACTTGGTTACAGGAGGGGCAGGACTGGCAGCTCAGTGTTCCAGGGTTCCAATGTTTCAGACGTGATAGAGACAGAGGGATGAAGGGTGGGTAGTGGTTTTGCTAGTCAGGGAAAATATTACAGCAGTGCTTCGGCAGGACAGATTAGATGGCTTGTCTACTGAGGCCATATGGGTGGAGCTGAGAAACAGGAAGGTATGACCACATTAATAGAGTTGTATGATGGACTACCCAATAGTCAGCGAGAATTGGAGGAGCAAATCTGCAAAGAGATAACAGACAACTGCAGGAGACAGAAATCTGTGATTGTAGAGGAGTTTAATTTTCCACACATTGATTGGGACTCCCATACTGTTAAACGTCTAAATGGGTTAGAGTTTGTAAAATGTGTTCAGGAAAGTTTTCTAAAACAATATATAGATGTACCAACTAGGGAGGATGCAATATTAGATCTCCTGTTAGGAAATGAGTTAGGGCAGGTGACGGACGTCTGTGTAGGGGAACACTTTCGTTCCCGTGATCATAACGTCATTAGTTTCAACTTGATCATGGACAAAGATAGATCTGGTTTTTGGGATGACATTCTAAACCTGAAAAGGGCCAAATTTGAAGAAATGAGAAGGGATCTAGAAATCGTAGATTGGGACAGGTTGTTCTCTGGCAAGGATGTGATTGGTAAGTGGAAGACCTTCAAAGGAGAAATTTTGAGAGTGCAGAGTTTGTATGTTCCTTTCAGGGTTAAAGGCAAAATGAATAAGAATAAGGAGCCTTGACTATCGAGGGATATTGGAACTCTGATAAAGAAGAAGAGAGAGATGTATAACATGTATAGGCAACAGGGAGGAAATAAGATGCTTGAGGAGTATAAAAAGAGTAAGAACATACTTAAGAAAAAAATCAGGAGGGCTAAAAGAAGACATGAGGTTGCTTTGGCAGTCAGGGTGAAGGATAATTTTAAGAGCTTCTACAGGTTTGTTAAGAGCAAAAGGATAGTAAGGGATAAAATTGGTCAGCTTGAAGATCAGAGTGGTCGGCTATGTATGGAACCAAAAGAAATGGGAGAGATATTAAAAGGGGATTTTGCATCTGTATTTACTAAGGAAAGTAGAATGGAGTCTATGGAAACAAGGCAAACAAGTAGGGAGATCATGGAACTTATACAGATTAAAGAGGAGAAGGTGCTTGCTGTCTTGAGGCAAATCAGAGTAGATAAATTCCCAGGACCTGACAGGGTATTCCCTCGGACCTTGAAGGAGACTAATGTTGAAATTGCAGTGGCCCTGGCATAAATATTATGTCGATATCCACGGATCGGGTGCCAGAGGATTGGAGGATAGCTCATGTAGTTCCGTTGTTTGAAAAAGGCTCAAAAAGTAAGTCGTGAAATTATAGGCCGGGAGGTTTGACATCGGTAGTAGGTAAATTATTGGAAGGAATACTCAGAGATAGGATCTCCAGGTATTTGGATAGACAGGGACTTATTAGAAAAAGTCAGTATGGCTTTGTGCATGGTAGATCATGTTTAACCAATCTATTAGAGTTTATCGAGGAAGTTACCAGGAAAGTGGATGACGGGAAGGCAGTGGATGTTGTATACATGGACTTCAGTAAGGCCTTTGGCAAGGTCCCGCATGGGAGGTTAGTTAGGAAGATTCAGTCGCTAGGTATACATGGAGAGGTAGTAAATTGGATTAGAGATTGGCTCAATGGAAGAAGCCAGAGAGTGGTAGTGGAGGATTGCTACTCTGAGTGGAGGCCTGTGACTACTGATGTGCCACGGGGATCAGTGCTGGATCCATTGTTATTTGTCATCTATCTCAATGATCTGGATGAGAATATGGCAAATTGGATCAGCAAATTTGCTGATGATACAAAGATTGGAGGTGTAGTGGACAGTGAGGAAGGTTTTCAAAGCTTGCAGAGGGATTTGGACCAGTTGGAGGAATGGACTGAAAAATGGCAGATTCTATGATTCTATGGTTCTGTCTGAGGTGTAAGTGGTGCTGTTGTGCCTTTTTTCACCACACAATTGATGTGTACAGACCACGTGAGGTCCTCAGTGATGTGAATGCCGAGGAAATAAAAGCTGTTCACTCTCTCAACCCCAGATCCATTGATGTCAATAGGGGTTAGCCTATCTCCATTCCTCTTGTCTTTGCAACATTGCATCCAGCTCCTTTGTTTTTGTGACATTGAGGGAGAAGTTGTTTTCTTGACACCACTGTGTCTGGGTGGTGACTTCTTCTGTGTCGGCTGCCTCGTTATTATTTGAGATTTGGCCAATAAATATAGTATCCTCAGCAAATTTAATTAGCAGATTGGAGCTGTGGGTAGCGACACAGTCATGCGCATACAGAGAGTAAAGGAGGGAGCTTAGGACACAGCCCTGAGGGGCTCCTGTGTTGAGGGTTAGAGGGGCAGAGGTGAGGGAGCCCACTCTTACCACTTGCTGGTGATCTGACAGGAAATCCAGGACCCAGCTGCACAAGGCAGGGTGAAGGCCGAGGTCTCTGAGCTTCTTGTCAAGCCTGGAGGGAATGATGGTATTGAATGCTGAACTGTAGTCTAATAACATCATTCTCACATAAGCATCCCTCTTCTCCAGATGTTTAAGGAGGTGTGCAGAGCAGTGGCTATTGTGTCATCTGTTGATCGGTTGTGTCGGTAGGTGAATTGTAGGGGGTCCAGTGTGGGTGGTAACAAGCTGCAGATGCAGTCCTTGACCAGTCTCTCAAAGCATTTGCTTATTATTGAGGTGAGTGCGACAGGATGCCAGACGTTCAGGCATGTTGCCTTAGTTGTTTTAGGTACAGGAACAATGGTGGATGATTTGAAGCGGGAGGGAACTCTACACTAGGAGAGGGTGAGATTAAAAATATTCGTAAATACGCCTGCCAGTTGTGTCGCGCGCATCCTGAGTACCCGCCCTGGGACGCCGGCCGGTCCCGCAGGCTTGCGACTGTCCACTCGTTGGAAACACCTGCGAACTTCAGCCTCAGAGATGACCAATGTGCAGGTCGCTTTGTCGGCTCTCCTCGGGGTCTCAGTGTTGGCGATATCGAACCGAGCGTAAAGAGACTTAGATCCTCTGGGAGACAGGCAGCGATGTTGGCAGCACCACTGCACTTAGCTCTGAAGTCTGCATTGGGGTGCGGAGCTTGCCATAAGCTGTGTGTGTTGTTGGTGGAAGGCTGTGCCTGAATACGATCTCTGTATTGTCGTTTCGCTGCCTGGATGACTTTGCACAGATCGGAGCTGAATTTTTTGAGCTCCTGCTGATCACCGGCAATGTAAGCAGTCGGTCACACGGCAAGTGCTGTTCACACGGAACTGTTGATACAAATTTTGTGGTTTGGGAAGTCCTGACCGATTTCTGAAGGAAATCATCTCCCCTCTGTGACAATAACACACAACTGGGGGATGTTGTTATTACACAGCTGTGATAATAACAGCCGGGAACTCCCTTGGCAGCCGGAAAAGTTTACACAACAGCACCAGGTACTCCAGATCTGGGGAACAAAAGGATTTGGGGGCATGGACATTCCGGGGTTCCACCAAGCATTAATGATCATGAAACATACCCTAAATCCTGTTCTCTTCCCAAATAGGGTGTGTGTGTGTGTGTGTGTGTGTGTGTGTGTGTGTGTGTGTGTGTGTGTGTGTGTGTGTGTGTGTGTGTGTGTGTGTGTGTGTGTGTGTGTGTGTGTGTGTGTGTGGGGGATGGTGGTAGTGGATGACGACACGATTGTTGGTGACGGTAGAGGCCAATTCTGGATCTGTGGACTCGGGAGCAGTTGGGACAGAGGGACAATTGGGATGCAGGCGCTTGGGTAGTTGTATCCTTCTTGCATCCCCTTTTCTTTTCAGCAGTCGCTCTTCTGGGTTTCTCAGAATTCCTGGCTTTTCCGTGGATCAGCGGCTGCCACTCGTTGACCTCCATATTTACCTGAGAGAGCCTCTGCTTAATTTGGTCCTTGCACCTCCTGCGCGGGGCACCACGATCTCTCTTGCCCTGAGAGAGTTCTCCGTAGAGTACTGCTTTCGGTAACCTGGAGTTATCCATGCGAGACATGTGGCCTGTCAGACGGTGGATCTGGCTGAGCAGCAAAGTGGCTTCAGGGCCTGGAAGTTGAACACATATAGCTGTGCATGTCTGTGTGATTATATGAAATATTAAACTAAATAAGTAGTGCAGAAATAGAAATTTAAAAAGAGATTAGTGAGGCAGTATCGATGGGTTCAATGTCCATTCGGAAACTGCGTGGTAGAGGAGAAGTTGTTCTGAATCGTTGAGTGTGCGCCTTACTCCGTTCCTCGTGAACCAGACGGTGATGCAGCCAGTTCCAATGCTCTGCAAGTTACATCTGTAGAAATATTCAAGTGATGCTGGAAACTCCTGATGGAATATAGCCACTGTTGTGCCTTCTCTGTAGCTGCATCAATATATTGGGTCCAGGTTAGATACTCGGAGATACTGACAGCCAGGAATTTGGAATTGCTCACTCTTTCCGCATCAGATCCCTCTATGAGGACTGGTGTGTCGTGTTCCCTCATCTCGCCTTTTCTGAAATCCACAATTAGCTCTATTGACACACTGTCAGAACGCAAGCAGGATTCAGCACACCATACACGCATATGCAAATCTGATAAGGGGTACACATCACTGAACGTAAATGAATGCATAACCCATAAGAATGATGAAACTATCATAATAGTAGAAAACGTTAACCAATGGAAGAGTCTGACTCCCCACGGAGGACATCCACACTATCTGAGCTAATTAGATGTCGACAAGGAAGCGTCGAGCCCCTGGCTCAGAGTTGGAGACCTCTTCCCAGAAACAGAAGGGATCATTGTAGCAATACAGGACAAGGTTGTTGACACATGCAGTTATCAATAATACAGAATAAACGACTAATAGGTCCAAGACGATATATGCTGAAAATTATAAGATAAACTACAAACAATCCGACTTTACAAGATCCTGCAGTAGTTCAACTGAATCTCATTACTTGCACAAGCACAATAAAATGGCGGACAACATTCACAAAAACATTGCTTAAACTACAACTGATGAAAAACACCATAATTTACTAAACGTACAAGCCTTTTCCACTTTTAGAGTTAGAGTCCTTCATATCATACTGCGTCCGATCATTATTTCAGATAGGATAATACATGATCTGCGTTCGGATGTAATTTTACAGGATAAACAAGCAAAAGCAACTTTTTAAATATATATAGCCATTCCAAACACACGTAACTTACAGAAATGAATTAGTACTGAGTACTGAGTTAAGTACTGTATGTAATTAGTTTTTGCTACAACAAGTGTATGGGACATTGGAAAAAATGTTGAATTTCCCCATGGGGATGAATAAAGTATCTATCTATCTATCTATCTATCTATCTAGTAAAAAACAATACCAGAAATATGTTGAATTGAAAGGGCAAAATGAAAGACTATGGAACACGAACAGGGTATTATTCATCCCAATCGTAATATCAACAACTGGTATCATCCTAAAGGCTTTACAGAATAGTATTAATAAATTAGGCCCACACGGCGATACTTGTGTAAATCTTCGAAATCCCATAACACTATAAACCACGAGAATAGTCTGAAATCTCCTATCAATTGAGACATGAGTGTGCTTGGCTATGCCTGTACCTCAAGTTTTACCAGTTTAGGCTAAGATAATAATAATAATAATAATAATAATAATAATAATAATAATAATAATAACAACAACAACAACAACAACAACAACAATAATAATAATAATAATAATAATAATAATAATAATAATAATAATGACTTATTTATAAAGCACCTTTCATCCAGACGATGCCGTTCAAACCGCATCACAACGGGATAAAGTGCAAACTAGAAAATGAAAGACAAAATGTGTCAGTCCTAATATACACCTCAGACTTCTGCACAGTACTGTAGTTTAAGGTGTTGAATTCTACAGTTTAGGAACATAGTCCCAAAAATACTCAACGCTGACCTCCCAATGATCCTTTGGCCTTCTGCCTTATCGTCTGCCTGCACTGCATTTTCTCGGCAACTGAAACACTGTTTCCCTGAACTATTCTGTTCCATTTTTCCTTGTACAACCTCATTGCACCGATGTGATGCAATGATCTATTTGGATCGCATGCAGAAAAGTTTTCCATTTTACAGTGGTGCATGTCACAATAATAAACCAATTTACCGATTCATTGTCAATAATATAGCGCCCCTTGGTTGCTTAAGATTGTTATAGCCGGGGGGGAGGGGGGTGACAGTGCGGATGAGCTGCCGCGGCCTATTAAATGCTCCCAGTGGCGAGTAGCCTCTGTCCAACTCTTGGCCTTCACGTGCGGTTTAGCCGCTAATCCCGGGAAGCGTTTCTTCTGACAGGAGAAGGGGCAGAGGTGGGTTACTGGTGCCTTACAACCAGTCGCTTTGGGCAAATGGGGCTTGTCGGCTGTGATTGGCAGCTCACCCAGGAACAAGAAAACTCTGATCTCAAAACTCCACTGCCTTGTAACTGTAACCCCTCATGGGGAAGAGTTTGGGAGTAAACCCATTGGGAAAGGCCTGGAGCTGGAGTCCCTGAGTCAGTGTTAAATGGTGTTCAACGCAGACTGGCATCTCCTGCGACACCTCTGGTGCCAAGCTGTGCCAGTCTCTGTCGTTCCTTTGTGTACATCAGATGCATGGAGAGAGGGAGCTTGCTACATCGGCAGAAGCTTCCTCTCCATATCGGAGTGTCCCGGCTTGCAGGAGCAGGACATCCATGGTCGACTCTGACAGACGGAGGCCTCATTAGACAGCGCCCCACACGCCCACAGCAAGACTGATGAGTAGCAGTTGCCAAGACTTCACCACCCTCTCCCACAGACACGATGTACATCACTGAGACAGACGCTTGTGGCTTCTTCCATTAACACAGATTCCATCTTTCCACCAATCCTCCATCACTGCGATTGAAAACTACCCATTTTCATTCCTGTCATTCCGATGGGTTATCGATCCGCAACTTCACTCTGATTCTCCCCCAGAGGCTGCCCGACTTGAGTATTTCCCGCGTATTCTGCTCCTGTTTTGATGCAAGAGCAGTGGACACCTGTGACTCCCCAATGTGCAGATTGGCCAAAATGCACAGTGTCCTGCTCTCCATAGTTCCACACCAGATCAACATTAACATCCTCTGTTAATGAGGCAAACAATGCCTTAAATATAGTGAAATGTTGTTGTAACGGGAGTGCAGTCAGGATTGCAATAGGATATTCAAGATTCAAAAACTTTATTGTCGTTCCAACCGTGCATCAGCTCTGCAGGGTAGAATGAGACAGCGTTTCCCAGGAGCAGTGCAATCATAACATTACAAACGCAACACTAAATAATAAACACAACAATAAATAATAAAACACAACAGCCACATGTCGCTTTAAATCAAGTTATAAGTGTCCGGTGCAAGTTAAAAGTGTCCAAAGCAGAGTCAGGTCGAGCAGCTATTTAGCAGTCTGACTGCCTGTGGGAGGAAGCTGTTTAGTAGCCTTGTGGTTTTACTTTTGATGCTCCTGTAACATTTACCTGATGGCAGAAGAACAAACAGTTCATGGAGAGGGTGTGAGGTGTCTTTAATGATGTACCGTGTCTTCTGGAGGCATCGACGTTGAAAGAGGTCTTGGACAGAAGGTAGGGAGACCCCAATAACCCTCTCTGCTCCCCTAACCACCCCCTGCAAGGCTTTTCTGTCGGCAGCACTGCAGCTGGAGTACCAGGTTTTGATGCAAAAGGTCAGCACACTCTCAACCACGCCTCTGTAGAATGTAGTTAAGATGTTAGTGGGGAGTGATGCTTGTTTAAGCTTCCTCAGAAAGTGCAATCAGGGGAATGTTCACCTTCACAAATAACTAGAACCAGAACATGAGGATTGGACATTTTCAGGGACATCCATTGCTGTCAATTCCGTGTCTGCGAACAGAATTTTACTTTCTGTCCTAATATCCATGGAAACATTGAATTTATTCATGTAATCTCAAACACTGAAATGCCGTTATAAAGTTCTTTGTCAGATGAGCCATTTAACGTTTTGAATATGTTCTCTGTTCCCATGGAAGATGTTCAACAGAAACACAAGGAGACTCTGCGGGCACAAACTGAAACACTGAGAGTGAACACGATCCTGATGACGGAGAAGGTGAAGGTTTTCCAGCTGGCTGATCGATACGCTGAGCTCACGGTCATTTCTACTGTTCGAGATCGGACACTGGTGGAACATGAGCTGCTGGCAAGAGGCAGAGACCATGAGGATTATAGAGAGAAACAACTCCGCAGACAGCTGGAAAAAATCCGTACTGATCAGTTATTCCAGAGCAGCTTTTCCCGGAGTAAATCCAAATCTGGGAGTTCAGCAGCAGTGGCCGGAGTCCCGGGGATCGGGAAAACAACGATGGTACAAAAGATTGTTTATGACTGGGCCATGGGGAAAATATACCAACAATTCCAATTTGTCTTCAGTTTCAAATTCCGAGATTTAAACACCATTAATTGTAGAATAAACCTGAGCGAACTGATTCTGGATCAGTATCCTTACTTTGGGAATTTCCTGAGAGAAGTCTGGAAGAACCCAGAGGGATTACTGTTTATATTCGATGGTTTGGATGAATTCAAACACAAAATCGATTTTGCGGACAGTCGGAGAGATACAGATCCCAAGCACCAGTGTCCAGATCCCGAGTGGTGGTGTGAAGTGTCTGACATTGTGTACAGTTTAATCCAGGGCAAGCTGCTCCCAGGGTGTTCAGTGCTGGTGACCACCCGTCCCACTGCGTTACATTTATTGGAAAAGGCGGATATCAGTGTCTGGGCTGAAATCCTGGGATTTGTTGATGAGGAACGGAAGGAATATTTCATCAGACATTTTGAAGATCGGACGGTAGCCGAAGCTATTTTCAAACACGTGAAGGAGAACGAGATCCTGTACACCATGAGCTACAACCCCTCCTACTGCTGGATCCTCGCTCTGGCACTGGGCCCCTTCTTCACACAAAGAGTCAGGGACCCACAGCGAGTTCCCAAGACCATCACCCAACTGTACTCCTACTATATTTACAACATCCTGAAACACCACGGCCGTGAGATTGAGAGTCCCCGTGATGTGTTACTCAAGGTTGGTCAGATGGCCTTCAAAGGAGTGTCCGAGAAGAAGATTGTGTTTACAGATGGAGATTTGGTGAACTACAGTCTGCAGCCTTCCCAGTTCCTGTCCGGGTTCCTGATGGAGCTTTTGGAGAGAGAGGATTCTGCCCAGAGCGTGGTGTACACATTCCCACACCTCACGATCCAAGAGTTTGTAGCTGCAGTCGCACAATTCCTGACTATACATCCCGGGGATATCCTGAAATTCCTCACTGAAGCTCACAACACGACAGATGGGCGATTTGAGGTATTTCTCCGTTTTGTTGCTGGTCTCTCCTCCCCAATGACAGCTCGGAGTCTGGTGGAGTTTCTGGGTTCATTTCCTCATGAAACAACTTGCCGGGTGATTGACTGGGTGAAGGAGGAGGTTAAACGCCAGAGTGGAAATACATGGAGTGAAGCTGGTAAAAGGAGCCTCCTGAACACATTGCACTACCTGTTTGAGTCTCAGAATCGTGGACTGGCTCAGGCCGCACTGGGATCTGTGGAAACACTTTCATTCGGTGGAATGACGTTGAACCCGATTGACTGCGCCGTCCTGTCTCATGTCATCGGACTCTGTGATACAATAAAGCACCTCGACCTGGAGGGCTGCCACATTGAGTGTGAAGGAATCCAGCGGCTGGGACCCGGGCTGCACAAGTGCCAGGAGTTGAGGTAACTTGATTTATCTCTCACTCTGGACTGTGAAACTGTTCTATTGTGTCATTTCAATGTAAAGGGATTTGGGTTAAACTGTGATAAATGAGATTGTGAAGAATTGTGACAAATGCCCAGGGGATCGGTCAGTAATTCCCCAAGGACGGGAGGGTTCTGTGGTTCCTTGTGAAGGGATGTTGAAGACTTCATCAGATCAGTGAACAACGACCATTGGTTTAATGGTAGTAAATCACAGCAATGGTCGTGTTTCCTGCTGCCTGTGACACGTCCAGTGACAATGTTCCTTCTCACTGTTACTGACACCCAGACCGACACTGACTGCAGCAGGTAGGTCAGAGATTCACACCCACTTCCCGGTGAGGGACAAGAGACCGTCTGCAGACTGTCCCAGTGAGAAGGAAAGAAATACCATTGTGAGATTGTGTTCCCCTGCCCTTGATAGTGTGTGACTTTGCTCACTACCAGATACACAGAGAGCGAGGCCGCATCTTCTCGAGGTCTCTGTTTAGACTCAACACACACGTACAAAAATTTTCTGCATCCTCTCGTCTTGTAGGATTATCGTTTAACCTTGGAATCCTCCTGTGTGACTTTTTATCCCAATCCCCCTTCGATTCTTAGGGATCTCTTCCACATCCCCATTCCTCCTGTGGGCTCTCTATTACCCTTTCCTCATCCTCCAGTGGAATGTCTTTTCCCCACGCCCTTCTTGCGGGATCTTTCTTCCCCATGCCCCTACTTCCCGTGGGTTCTCTCTTCTCCATTCCCTTCCCTCCAGTGGTATCCCTTCCCATCCCCCATCCGCCTATGGGATCTCTCTTCGCAAACCCCCTTCACCCTGTGGGATCTCACTTCCCCATCTCCCTCCCTCCTGTTGGATCTCTCCTCCTCATTCCCCTTCCTGCTGTCGGATCTCTCTTCCCCATCCCCCTTCCTCCTGTGGAATCTCTCTTCCCTATCCCCCTTCCTCCTATGGGATCTCTCTACCCCATCCCCTTCTTCCCGTGGGATCTCTCTCCCCCATTCCCCTTCCTCCTGTCGGATCTCTCTTCCCCATCCCCCTTCTTCCTGTGGGAACTGACCTTCCCATATTCCTTCATAGAATTGTAAAATCATAGAACATTACAGCATAGAAAACAAGCCATTCGGCCCTTCTGCTCTGTGCCAAAGCTTTATTCCGCTAGTCCCATTGACCTGCACCCAGTCCATAACCCTCCAGACCTCTCCCATCCATGCATCTATCAGATTTATTCTTAAAACTTAAGAGTGTGTCCGCATTTTTCACAACAGATGGCAGCTCGTTCCACACTCTCACAACTCTCTGAGTGAGGACGTTCCCCCTAAACCTTTCCCCTTTCACCCTGAAGCAAAGTCCTTTTGTAATTTATCTCTCCTAATCTGTGTGGAAAGAGCCCATTCGCATCTACCCTGTCTATACCCTCGTAATTGTGTAAACTTCTATCAAATCTCCCCTCATTCTTCTGCGCTCCAAGAAATAAAGTCCTAACCTGTTCAATCTTTCCTTGTAACTCAACTCCTGAAGAGCCGGCAACATCCTCGCAGATCTTTTCCGCACACTTTCAGTCTTACTGATATCCGTCCTATAGTTCAGTGACCAGAACTGCACACAATACTCCAAATTTGGCCTCACCAATGTCTTATACAACCTCACCATAACATTCCAACTCCTATATTCAACTTTGATTTATGAATGCCAGGATGCCAAAAGCCTTCTTTACAACACTGTCTCTCTGTGACTCCACTTTCAGGGAATTATGTATCTGAACTCCCAGATCCCTTTCTTCCTGCGCACTCCTCAGTGCCCAACCATTTACAGTGTATGTCCTACCTTGAATTGTCCTTACAAAATGGAACACCTCACACTTGTCTGCATTAAATTCCATCTGACATTTTCTGGCCCATTTTGCCAGTTGGTCCAGATCCCTCTGCAAGCTTTGAAAGCCTTCCTCGCTGTCCACAACGCCTCCAAACTTGCTGATCCAATTTATCACACTATCATCTAGATCATTGATATAGACAACAAACAACAATGGTCCCAGCACAGATCCATGAGACACACCACTAGTCACTGGCATCCAGTCTGAGAAGCAATGATGCACAACCACTCTCTGTCTTCTCACACACAGCCAATTTCGAATCCAATCTACAACCTCTCCATGGATACCTACTGTCTGAACCTTCTGAACTAAACTCCCATGTGAAACCTTGTCAAAAGCCTTACTAAAGTTCATGTAGACAACATCCACAGCCTTTCCTTCATGTGCATTCTTGGTAACCTCCTCGAAAAACTCTACAGGATTCATTAAACACGATCTGCCATGAACAAAGCCATGCTGACTATCTTTAATCAGCCCTTGGTTGTCCAAATCCTTGTATATCCGATCTCTCAGAACACCTTCCAATAATTTACCTAATACCGATGTCAGGCTCACTGGCCTGTAATTACCTGGTGCACTTTTGGAGCCTTTTTCAAACAACGGAACAACATGAGCTACCCTCCAATCCTCCGGCACCGCAATTGTGGCGAAGGACATTTTAAATATTTCTGCCAGGACCCCTGCAATTTCTACACTAGTCTCTCTCAAGGTCCGAGAAAATATCATGTCAGGCCTGGGGGATTTATTTACCTTTATTTGCTTTGAGGCAGTAAGCACCTCCTCCTCTTTAATCTCTATATGTTCCATAAAACATAGAATAGTACAGCACATTATAAGCCCTTCGGCCAACAATGTTGTGCCGACCCTCAAACCCTGCCTGCCATATAACCCCCCACCTTAAATTTCTCCATATGCCTGTCTAGTAGTCTCTTAAACTTCACTAGTGGATCTGCCTCCGCCACTGACTCAGATAGATAGATAGATAGATACTTTATTCATCCCCATGGGGAAATTCAACATTTTTTCCAATGTCCCATACACTTGTTGTAGCAAAAACTAATTACATACAATACTTAACTCAGTAATAATATGATATGCATCTAAATCACTAGCTCAAAAAGCATTAATAATATCTTTAAAAAAAAGTTCTTAAGTCCTGGCAGTTGAATTGTAAAGCCTAATGGCATTGGGGAGTATTGACCTCTTCATCCTGTCTGAGGAACATTGCATCGATAGTAACCTGTCGCTGAAACTGCTTCTCTGTCTCTGGATGGTGCTATGTAGAGGATGTTCAGGGTTTTCCATAATTGACCGTAGCCTACTCAGCGCCCTTCGCTCAGCTACCGATGTTAAACTCTCCAGTACTTTGCCCACGACAGAGCCCGCCTTCCTTACCAGCTTATTAAGACGTGAGGCGTCCCTCTTCTTAATGCTTCCTCCCCAACACGCCACCACAAAGAAGAGGGCGCTCTCAACAACTGACCTATAGAACATCTTCAGCATTTCACTGCAGACAATGAATGACGCCAACCTTCTAAGGAAGTACAGTCGACTCTGTGCCTTCCTGCACAAGGCATCTGTGTTGGCAGTCCAGTCTAGCTTCTCGTCTAACTGTACTCCCAGATACTTGTAGGTCTTAACCTGCTCCACACATTCTCCATTAATGAACACTGGCTCCATATGAGGCCTAGATCTCCTAAAGTCCATCACCATCTCCTTGGTCTTGGTGATATTGAGACGCAGGCAGTGCATTCCACGCAGAAACCACTCTCTGAGTAAAAACCTTCCTCTAATATCCCCCTTGAACTTCCCTCCCCTTACCTTAAAGCCACGTCCTCTTGTACTGAGCAGTGGAGCCCTGGGGAAGAGGAGCTGGCTGTCCAATCTGTCTATTCCTCTTAATATCTTGTACACCTCTATCATGTCTCCTCTCATCCTCCTTCTCTCCAAAGAGTAAAGCAGAAGTTCCCTTAATCTCTGATCATAATCCATACTCTCTAAACCAGGCAGAATCCTGTTAAATCTCCTCTGTACCATTTCCAGTGCTTCCACATCCTTCCTATAGTGAGGTGACCAGAACTGGACGCAGTACTCCAAGTGTGGCCTAACTGGAGTTTTATAGAGCTGCATCATTACATCGCGTCTCTTAAACTCTATCCCTTGATTTATGAAAGCTAACACCCCATAAACTTTCTTAACTACCCTATCTACCTGTGAGGCAACTTTCAGGGATCTGTGGACATGTATCACCTGATCCCTCTGCTCCTCCACAGTACCAACTAACTTGCCATTTACTTTGGACTTTGCCTTGGAGTTTGTCCTTCCGAAGTGTACCACCTCACACTTCTCCGGGTTGAACTCCATCTGCCACTTCTCAGCCCACTTCTGTATCCTATCAATGTCTCTCTGAAATCTTCGACAATCCTCTACACAATCTACAACACCACCAACCTTTGTGTCGTCTGCAAACTTGCCAACCCATCCTTCTACCCCCACAACCAGGTCGTTAATAAAAATTACAAAAAATAGAGGTCCCAGAACAGATCCTTACAGGACACCACTAGTCACAACCCTCCAAACTGAATGTTCTACCTTCACCATGACCATCTGCCTTCTGCAGGCAAGCCAATTCTTAATCCAACTGTCCAAACTTCCCTGGATCCAATACCTTCTGAGTTTTTAAATAAGCCTATCGTGTGGAACCTTGTCAAATGCCTTACTAAAATCCTTGTAGATCACATCCACTGCACTACCCTCATCTATATGCCTGCTCACCTCCTCAAAGAACTCTATCAGGCTTGTTAGGCACGATCTGCCCTTCACAAAGCCATGCTGACTGTCCCTGATCAGACCATGATACTCTAAATGCCCATAGATCCTATCTCTAAGAATCTTTTCCAACAGCTTTTCCACCACAGATGTAAGGCTCGCTGGCCTATAATTACCTGGACTCTCCCTACTACCTTTTTTGAACAAGGGGACAGCATTCGCCTCCCTCCAATCCTCCCGTACCATTCCCGTGGACAATGAGAACATAAAGATCCTAGCCAGAGGTTCAGCAATCTCTTCCCTTGCCTCGTGGAGCAGCCTGGGGAATATTCCGGCAGGCCCCGGGGACTTATCCGTCCTAACAACTCCAACATCACCTCTCCCTTAATATCAACATGCTCCAGAACATCAACCTCACTCATATTGTCCGCATCGTCATCAAGTTCCCTCTCATTGGTGAATACCGAAGAGAAGTATTCATTGAGGACTTCGCTCACTTCCACAGCCTCCAGACACATCTTCCCACTTTTATCTCTAATCGGTCCTACCATCATTCCTGTCATCCTATTGATCCTCACATAATTGAAGAATGCTTTGGAGTTTTCCTTTACCCTACTTGCCAAGGCCTTCTCATGCCCCCTTCTTGCTTTTCTCAGCCCCTTCTTAAGCTCCTTTCTTGCTACCCTATATTCCTCAATAGACCCATCTGATCCTTGCTTCCTAAACCTCATGTATGCTGCCTTCTTCCACCTGACTAGATTTTCCACTTCACTTGTCACCCATGGTTCCTTCATCCTACCATTCTTTATCTTCCTCACCGGGACAAATTTATCCCTAACATCCTGCAAGAGATCCTTAAACATCGACCACATGTCCATAGTACATTTCCCTGCAAAAACTTCATCCCAATTCACACTCGCAAGTTCTAGTCTTATAGCCTCATAATTTGCCCTTTCCCTATTAAAAATGTTCCTGTCCTCTCTGATTCTATCCTTTTCCACGATAATGCTAAAGGTCAGGGAGCAGTGGGCACTATCCCCCAGATGCTCACCCACTGACAGATCTGTGACCTGACCCGTTTCGTTACCTAATACTAGATCTAGTATGGCATTCCCCCTAGTCGGCCTGTCAACATACTGTGATAGGAATCCATCCAGGACACACTTAACAAACTCTGCCCCATCTAAACCCTTGGAACTAATCAAGTGCCGATCAATATTAGGGTAGCTAAAATCACCCATGATAGCATCCCTGTTATTTTTGCACCTTTCCAAAATCTGCCTCCCAATCTGCTCCTCGGTATCTCTGCTGCAACCAGGGGGCCTGTAGAATACCCCCGGTAGAGTAACTGCTCCCTTCCTGTTCCTGACTTCCACCCATAATGACTCAAAAGAGGATCCTGCTACATTACCCACCCTTTCCGCAGCTGTACTAGTATCCCTGACCAGTAATGCCACCCGTCCTCCCATTTTCCCCCTTCTCTATCCCTTTGAAAGCACTGAAATTCAGGAATATTTAGAATCCATTCCTGTCCTGGTGCCAGCCAAGTCTCTGTAATGGGCACTACATCATAATTCCATGTATGTATCCAAGCTCTCAGTTCATCACCTTTGTTCCTGATGCTTCTTGCATTGAAGTACACGCACTTTAGCCCTTCTACCTTACTGCCTTTATACCCTTTATTCTGCTGCTCCTTCCTCAAAGCCAAGTGTATGGGACATTGGAAAAAATGTTGAATTTCCCCATGGGGATGAATAAAGTATCTATCTATCTATCTATCTGGCTTTACTCCATGCACTTCTTTCACTGCTCTATCGCTCTGGGTCCCATCCCCCTTGCAAATTAGTTTAAACCCTCCCGAACCATGCTAGCAAACCTACCTGCAAGGATATTGCTCCCCCTTGAGTTCAGGTGCAACCCATCCAATGTGTACAGGTCCCACCTTCCGCAGAAGAGATCCCAATGGTCCAAAAATCTAAAACCCTGCCCCCTGCAGCAACTCCTCAGCCACGCATTCAACTGCCATCTCCTCCAATTCCTACCATCACTATCACGTAGCACTGGCAGCAATCCTCAGAACACCACCCTTGAAGTCCTGTTCTTCAGCCTTCTGCCTAGTTCCCGAAACTCACACTTCAGGACCTCATCCCTCTTCCTGTCTATGTCGTTGGTACCAATATGTATCACGACTTCTGGTTGCTTTCCCTCTCGTACCAGGATGTCATGTACCCGGTCAGATACATCCCGGATCCTGGCACCCGGGAGGCAACAAACCATGCGGGTTTCCTTCTCACGTCCACAAAATCTCCTGTCTGCTCCCCTGACTATAGAGTCTCCAATGACGACAGCTCTCCTCCTCTCCGTCCCACCCTTCTGCATCACAGGGTCAGACTCAGTGCCAGAGGCCCAGCCACCGTGGCTCACACCTGGTCGGTCGTCCTCACCAACAGCATCCAGGATGGTAAACTTATTATTCAGGGGAATGGCTACAGGGGTGTTCTGCACTACCTGTCTACTCACCTTCGCTTTCCCCCCTCGGACTGTCACCCAACGACCTGCTTCCGGCAGCCTAGGTGTGACTACCTCCCTGTAGCTCTCATCTATGACTGTCTCATTCTCCCTTATGAGTCGAAGGTCATCCAGCTACTGCTCCAGATTCCTCACACGGTCTTCCAGATCGCCCAGCCGCAAGCACTTCTAGCAGATGTGACTCTGCGGGAGAGGGGCATTCCCCCAAGACTGCCACATCTCACAGGAGAGGTACATCACCGTCTCAGGAGGCATTGTAAAGACCTGTCAAAGCCTCAAATCTCCACTCACTCACTGGCCGCTTTCCACGGGCCGCTCAGCTTGAGCTACCCCTCTATTTATTTGTTTGAGCTTTTCAAACTGCTTGATCAATCAGCTGCTTTCTGCTGAGTCTGAGCTATTCAAATCTTGGTTGTCTTGATTTGCACAGTCCAACTGACAAAACTGCCAGAATCTCTCGAGTCAAAGCCTCAAATTTCCACTCCTTCACTGGCCCACTCACTCACTGGCCGCGTTCCATGACACTACTGTTTGTTTCCTTTAATTCCATATCCGCTATGCCAGTTTCCTGAGTAGACACTGGCGCAAAAAAACCGTTGAAAATCTTCCCCATCTCGTGATACTCCACACATAGACCACATAGACAACCACTCTGATCTTCTAGGGGACCAATTTTGTCCTTTACTACCCTTTTACTCTTAATATACTTGTTGAAACCCTTCGGGTTTACCTTCACATTATCTGCCAACACAACCTCATGTCTTCTTTTTGCCTTCCTGATTTCCTTCTTTAGTATTCCCTTACATTCTCTATACTCTTCAAGTATCTCATTTGTTCCTTGTTGCCTGTACCTGCTAAACACCTACTTAACCAGATCGCCAATATCCCTTGAAAAACAGGGTTCCCTATCACTGTTAACTTTGCCTTTAATCCTGGCAGGAACTGCAAACTCCGGATGTAAGCGCAGTTCAGTAACTCCTCTTACTGAATACATCATTGCCAGAAAACAACTTATCCCAATCCACTCTTCCCAGATCCTCTCTCATTTCCACAAAATTGGCCCTTCTCCAATTCAGAACCTTAACTGGTGGACCAGTCCTATCCTTATCCATAATTATCTTGAAACTAATGACATTCTGGTCACTGGACCCAAAATGTTCGCTAACACATACTTCTGTCACCTGACCTGTCTGATTCCCTAATAGGAGATCAGGTACTGCACCCTCTCTCGTTGGTACCTCAATATATTGATTTAGAAAACTTTCCTGAACACATTTGACAAACTCCACGCCATCATACCCTTTCACAGAGTGGGAGTCCAGGTCAATACGTGGGAAGTTAAAATCCCCTACGATTACAACTTTCTGTTTCTTACATTGGTGTGCTAACTCTCTACAGATTTGCTCCCCCAATTCTCTCTGACTATTGGACCGTATATAATAATAACCTATTCGTGTGGTCACTCCTTTCCCGTTCCTCAGCTCCACCCATACAGCCTCTGTAGACGAGCCCTCCGGACTGTCCCGTCTACGCACAGCTGTGAGATTCTCCCTGACTAGTAATGCCACTCCTCCCCCTTTCATCCCTCCCCCTCTATCACGTCTGAAACAACGTAACCTCGGAACATGAAGCTGCCAGTCCTGTCCCTCCTGCAAACCAAGTCTTACTAATAGCAATAATGTCGAAATCATCATGTGCCAATCCACGCCCTAAACCCATCTGCCTTACCTACAATACTCCTTGCATTGAAATAGATGCACCTGAGAACATTTCTATCACGTACAAACCATTGATATCTATCTATACAGGCAGTCCTCGCATGACCATTATCCCCCTCCACATCACTATCTGCTCTAACACTCTGCCCCCTCCCCCTGCAACCTTGTTTAAAACCCCCGGAGCAGAACTTGCTAACCTACCGGCAAGGATGTTAGTCCCCCTCCAGTTCAGGTGCAAACTGTCCAATTCGAACTGGTCCCAACTCCCCTGGAAGAAAGCCCAAATGTCCAAAAACATGAACCCTCCCTCATGCACCATCCCCTCATCCACGTATTTTGCTGCATTATTTCCAGCCTCACTAGCACGTGGCACGGGTAGCAATCCTCCTGTGGGATCTCACTTTCCCATCCCCCATTCATCCTCTGGGCTCTCTGTCCACACTCCCCCTTCCTGCTGTTGGATCTCTCCTCAGCATACCCCTTCCTCCTGTGGGATCTCACTTTCCCATCCCCCATTCATCCTCTGGGCTCTCTGTTCCCACTCCCCCTTCCTGCTGTGGGATCTCTCTTCCCCATACCCCTTCCTTCTGTGGGATCTCTCTACCCCATCCCCGTTCCTCCTGTTGGATCTCTCTTCCCCATCCACCATCCTCCTGTTGGATCTCTCTTCCCCATCCCCCTTCCATCTGTGGGGTCTCTCTACCCCATCCCCTTCCATCTGTGGGATCCATTTTCCCCATCCCAAATACTCCTGCGGCATCATTGTTCCCATTTCTGCGTCCACCTGTGGGATTTCTTCACCATCCACCTTCCTACTTCGGGAAAGCTCGTGCATCCGATTTCCTCCTGTGGGCTCTCACATCCCCAGCCACATTCCACGTGTGAGATGCCACTTCCCCACACCCATTCCTCCTGTGGGTTCTCTGTTCCCAACAACCCACATCCTGTAGGATCTCTCTACCACTTCCCCCTTACTCCTGTGGGATCTCTCTTCCCCATCCCTCTTCCTCCTGTGGGATAACTCTCCCCCATCCCCCTACCTCCTGTGGGCTCTCTCTTCCCCATCCCTTTACTCCGGTGGGATCTCTCTTCCGTTTCACCCGTCCTCCTGTGGGATACCTCCACCCCATCCCCCTTCCTCATGTGGGATCTCTCTCCCCTATCCCTCTTCCTCTTGGGGGATAGCTCTGCCCATCCCTTTCCTCCTGTGGGATCTCTCTGCCCCATCACCTTTCCTCCTGTGGGATCTCTCTCCCCCATCCACCTTCCTCCTGTGGGATATCTCTCCCCCATCCCCCTTCCTCCTGTCGGATCACTCTTCCCCATTCCCCTTCCTGCTGTGGTATCTCTCTCCCCCATCCCCCTTCCTCCTGTGGGATCACCCTCCCACATCCCCTTTTTCCTGTTGGATCTCTCTCCCCCATCCCCCTTCCTCCTGTGGGATCAACCTCCCACATCCCCTTCTTCCTGTTGGATCTCCCTCCCCCACCCCTTCCTCCTGTGGGATCTCTCATCTCCATCCCCCTTCCTCTTGTGGCATCTCTCTTCCCCATCCCCCTTCCTCCTGAGGGATCTCTCTTCCCCATCCCCCTTCCTCATGAGGGATCTCTCTCCCCAATCCCTTTCCTGCGGTGGGATCTCTCTCCCCCATCCACGTTCCTCCTGTGGGATCTCTCTCCCCCATCCCCCTTCCTCCTATGGAATCTCTCTCCCACGTCACCTTCCTCCTGTCTGATCTCTCTCCCCCGTCCCCCTTCCTCCTGTTGGATCCCTCTCCCCAGTCACCCTTCCTCCAGTGCGATCCCACTTCCACGTCCCCCTTCCTCCTGTGGGATCTCTATGCCCCGTCCCCCTTCCTCCTGTGGGATCTCACTTTCCCATCCCCCATTCATCCTCTGGGCTCTCTGTTCCCACTCCCCCTTCCTGCTGTTGGATCTCTCCTCAGCATACCCCTTCCTCCTGTGGGATCTCTCATCCCCATCCCCCTTCCTTCTGAGGGATCTCTCTACCCCATCCCCCTTCCTCCTGTTGGATCTCTATTCCCCATCCCCCTTCCTTCTGTGGGATCTCTCTACCCATCCCCCTTCCTCCTGTTGGATCTCTCTTCCCCATCCACCTTCCTCCTGTTGGATCTCTGTACCCCATCCCCCTTCCATCTGTGGGATCTCTCTAGCCAGCCACCTTGTAGGGCCTCTATTCCCATCGCCCCCACTCCCTGGGGGGTTTCTCTACCCCATCCCCTTACCTTCTGTGGGATCCATTTTCCCCATCACGAATCCTCTTGCGGGAACTTTGTTCCCATTTCTGCGTCCACCTGTGGGATTTCATCCCCATCCACCTTCCTACTTCGGGATTGCTCTTGCGTCCGATTTCCTCCTGTAGGCTCTCACATCCCCAGCCCCATTCCACATGTGAGATGCCCCTTCCCCATTCCCCTTCCTCCTGTGTGTTCTCTCTTCCGAATCCACTTTCCTCCTGTGTGATCTCTCTCCCCTATCCACCATCCTCTTGTGGAATCTCCCTCCCTTATACCCCTTCCTCCTGTGGGATCTCCCTCCACCATCCCTTCCTCCTGTGGGATCTCTCATCACCATCCCCCTTCCTCATGAGGGATCTCTCTCCCCCATCACTTTCCTCCGGTGGGATCTCTCTCCCCAATCCCCCTTCCTCCTGTGGGATCTCTCTCCCACATCCCCCTTCCTCCTGTGGGATCTCTCTCCCTCATCCCGCTTCCTCCTGTGGGATCTCTCTGCCCCGTCCCCCATCCTCCTGTGGGATCTCTCTCCCCCGTACCCCTTCCTCCTGTGGGATGTCTCTCCCCCGTCCCCCTTATTCCTGTTGGATCCCTCTCCCCAGTCACCTTTCGTCCAGTGCGATCCCTCTCCCCCATCCCCCTTCCTCCTGTGGTATCTCTCTCCCCCATCCCATTTCCTCCTGTGGGATCTCTCTCTCCCATCCCCCTTCCTCCTGTGGGATGTGTCTCCCCCTTCACCCTTCCTCCTGTGGGATATATCCCCGCCGTCCCCCTTCCTCCTGTTGGATCTGTCTGCCCCGTCCCCTTCCTGCTGTGGGATCCCTCTTCCCGTCCCGCTTCCTCCTGTGGGATCCCTCTTCCCCGACCCTCTTCCTCCTGTGGGATCCTTCTGCCCCGTCCCCCTAACTCCTGTGGGATCTAACTCCCCCATCCCTTTCCTCCGGTAGGATCTCTCTCCCCCATCCCACTTCCTCCTGTGGGAACCCTCTTCCCCATCCCCCTTCCTCCTGTGGGATCTCTCTACCCCATCCCCCTTCCTCATGTGGGATCTCTCTCTTCCACCCCCCTTCCTCCTTTCGGATAGCTCGCCCCCATCCCCCTTCCTCCTGTGGGATCTCTCTCCCCCTTCCCTACTTGCTATGTGATCCCTCTTCTAGATCCCCGTTCCACCTGTGGGATCTCTCTCCACCATTCCCCTACCTATTGTGGGATCTCTCTTCCCCATCCCCCATCCTCCTGTGGAATATCTCTCCCAAATCACCCTTCCTCCAGTGGGACCGCTATTCCCCATCCCTTCTTCCTGTGGGATCTCTGACCCAAACCCCCTTCCTCCGGTGTGATCGCTCTCCCCCATCCCCCTTTCCTCCGGTGGGATCTCTCTCCCCCAACCCCCTTCCTCCGGTGCGATCGCTCTCCCCCATCCACCTTCTTTCTGTGGGATCTTCCTCACCATCCCCTACTTCCTGTGGGATCCCTCAACCCGATCGTCTCCTAATGTGTGATCTGTCTAGCCCATCCCCCTTCCTCCTGAGGAATATTTCTTCCCCATCCCCCATCCTCCTGAGGGATCTCTCTTCCCCGTTCCCCATCCTCCTGAGGGATCCCTCTTCTCCGTCCCCCTTCCTCCTGTGGGATCCCTCTCCCCCATCCCCCTTTCTCCTCGGGGATCTCTCTCCACCAACCACCTTCCTCCTGTGTGATCTCTCTCCCCCATCCCCCTTCCTCCTGTGGGATATCTCTCCCCCATCCCCCTTCCTCCTGTGGGATCTCTCTCCCCCATCCCCCTTCTTCCTGTGGGAACTCTCACCCACATCCCCCTTCCTCCTGTGGGATGTGTCTCCCCCTTCACCCTTCCTCCTGTGGGATATATCCCCCCCGTCCCCCTTCCTCCTGTTGGATCTCTCTGCCCCGTCCCCTTCCTGCTGTGGGATCCCTCTTCCCGTCCCGCTTCCTCCTGTGGGATCCCTCTTCCCCGACCCTCTTCCTCCTGTGGGATCCTTCTGCCCCGTCCCCCTAACTCCTGTGGGATCTAACTCCCCCATCCCTTTCCTCCGGTAGGATCTCTCTCCCCCATCCCACTTCCTCCTGTGGGAACCATCTTCCCCATCCCCCTTTCTCCTCGGGGATCTCTCTCTACCATCCACCTTCCTCCTGTGTGATCTCTCTTCCCAATCCACCTTCCTCTTGTGTGATCTCTTCCCCCTATCCTGCTTCATCCTGTGGGATCACCCTTCCCCATCCCCTTCTTCCTGTTGGATCTCCCCCCCCCCACCCCTTCCTCCTGTGGGATCTCTCATCCCCATCCCCCTTCCTCTTGTGGCATCTCTCTTCCCCATCCCCCTTCCTCCAGACGGATCTCTCTTCCCCATCCCCCTTCCTCATGAGGGATCTCTCTCCTCCATCCCTTTCCTCCGGTGGGACCTCTCTCCACCATCCCCCTTCCTCCTGTGGGATCTCTCTCCCCCGTCCCCATTCCTCCTGTGGAATCTCTCTCACCCATCCCCCTTCTTCCTGTTGGATCCCTATTCCCCGTCCCCCTTCCTCCTGTGGGATCTCTCATCCCCGTCCCCCTTCCTCCTGTGGGATCTCTCATCCCCATCCCCCTTCCTTCTGTGGGATCTCTCCACCCCATCCACCTTCCTCCTGAGGAATATTTCTTCCCCATCCCCCATCCTCCTGAGGGATCTCTCTTCCCCGTCCCCCATCCTCCTGAGGGATCCCTCTTCTCCGTCCCCCTTCCTCCTGTGGGATCCCTCTGCCCCGTCCCCCTTCCTCCTGTGGGAACTACCATCCCCTGACCCACATCCAACTGTGGAATATCTCTCCCAAGTCCCTCTAACTCCTGTGGGATCTCTCTCCAATCCCTTTCCTTCGGTAGGATCTCTCTCCCCCATCCCACTTCCTCCTGTGGGATCCATCTCCCTCATCCCCCTTCCTCCTCGGGGATCTCTCTCCACCATCCACCTTCCTCCTGTGTGATCTCTCTTCCCAATCCACCTTCCTCTCGTGTGATCTCTCTCCCCTATCCACTTTCCTCCTGTGGGATCTCCCTCCCTTATCCCCCTTCATCCTGTGGGATCACCCTTCCCCATCCCCTTCTTCCTGTTGGATCTCCCACCCGCAGCCCTTCCTCCTGTGGGATCTCTCATCCCCATCCCCCTTCCTCTTGTGGCATCTCTCTTCCCCATCACCCTTCCTCCAGAGCGATCTCTCTTCCCCTTCCCCCATCCACCTGAGGGATCTCTCTTCCCCATCCCACTTCCTCATGAGGGATCTCTCTCCTCCATCCCTTTCCTCCGGTGGGACCTCTCTCCCCCATCCCCCTTCTTCCTGTTGATCCCTCTCCCCAGTCACCCTTCCTCCAGTGCGATCCCTCTTCCCCGTCCCCCTTCCTCCTGTGGGATCTCTCTGCCCCGTCCCCCTTCCTCCTGTGGGATCTCACTTTCCCATCCCCCATTCATCCTCTGGGCTCTCTGTCCCCACTCCCACCTCTTGCTGTTGGATCTCTCATCCCCGTCCCCCTTCCTCCTGTGGGATCTCTCATCCCCATCCCCCTTCCTTCTGTGGGATCTCTCTACCCCATCCACCTTCCTCCTGTTGGATCTCTCTACCCCATCCACCTTCCTCCTGTTGGATCTCTCTACCCAATCCCCCTTACTTCTGTGGGATCCCTCTTCCCAGTCCCCCTTCCTCCTGTGGGATCTCTCTTCCCCGTCCCCCTTCCTCCTGTGGGATCTCACATTCCCATTCTCCATTCATCCTCTGGGCTCTCTGTCCCTACTCCCACTTCCTGCTGTTGGATCTCTCATCCCCGTCCCCCTTCCTCCTGTGGGAGCACTCTTCCCCATCCCCCATCCTCCTGAGGGATCTCTCTTCCCCGTTCCCCATCCTCCTGAGGGATCCCTCTTCTCCGTCCCCCTTCCTCCTGTGGGATCCCTCTCCCCCATCCCCCTTTCTCCTCGGGGATCTCTCTCCACCAACCACCTTCCTCCTGTGTGATCTCTCTCCCCCATCCCCCTTCCTCCTGTGGGATATCTCTCCCCCATCCCCCTTCCTCCTGTGGGATCTCTCTCCCCCATCCCCCTTCTTCCTGTGGGAACTCTCACCCACATCCCCCTTCCTCCTGTGGGATGTGTCTCCCCCTTCACCCTTCCTCCTGTGGGATATATCCCCCCCGTCCCCCTTCCTCCTGTTGGATCTCTCTGCCCCGTCCCCTTCCTGCTGTGGGATCCCTCTTCCCGTCCCGCTTCCTCCTGTGGGATCCCTCTTCCCCGACCCTCTTCCTCCTGTGGGATCCTTCTGCCCCGTCCCCCTAACTCCTGTGGGATCTAACTCCCCCATCCCTTTCCTCCGGTAGGATCTCTCTCCCCCATCCCACTTCCTCCTGTGGGAACCATCTTCCCCATCCCCCTTTCTCCTCGGGGATCTCTCTCTACCATCCACCTTCCTCCTGTGTGATCTCTCTTCCCAATCCACCTTCCTCTTGTGTGATCTCTTCCCCCTATCCTGCTTCATCCTGTGGGATCACCCTTCCCCATCCCCTTCTTCCTGTTGGATCTCCCCCCCCCCACCCCTTCCTCCTGTGGGATCTCTCATCCCCATCCCCCTTCCTCTTGTGGCATCTCTCTTCCCCATCCCCCTTCCTCCAGACGGATCTCTCTTCCCCATCCCCCTTCCTCATGAGGGATCTCTCTCCTCCATCCCTTTCCTCCGGTGGGACCTCTCTCCACCATCCCCCTTCCTCCTGTGGGATCTCTCTCCCCCGTCCCCATTCCTCCTGTGGAATCTCTCTCACCCATCCCCCTTCTTCCTGTTGGATCCCTATTCCCCGTCCCCCTTCCTCCTGTGGGATCTCTCATCCCCGTCCCCCTTCCTCCTGTGGGATCTCTCATCCCCATCCCCCTTCCTTCTGTGGGATCTCTCCACCCCATCCACCTTCCTCCTGAGGAATATTTCTTCCCCATCCCCCATCCTCCTGAGGGATCTCTCTTCCCCGTCCCCCATCCTCCTGAGGGATCCCTCTTCTCCGTCCCCCTTCCTCCTGTGGGATCCCTCTGCCCCGTCCCCCTTCCTCCTGTGGGAACTACCATCCCCTGACCCACATCCAACTGTGGAATATCTCTCCCAAGTCCCTCTAACTCCTGTGGGATCTCTCTCCAATCCCTTTCCTTCGGTAGGATCTCTCTCCCCCATCCCACTTCCTCCTGTGGGATCCATCTCCCTCATCCCCCTTCCTCCTCGGGGATCTCTCTCCACCATCCACCTTCCTCCTGTGTGATCTCTCTTCCCAATCCACCTTCCTCTCGTGTGATCTCTCTCCCCTATCCACTTTCCTCCTGTGGGATCTCCCTCCCTTATCCCCCTTCATCCTGTGGGATCACCCTTCCCCATCCCCTTCTTCCTGTTGGATCTCCCACCCCCAGCCCTTCCTCCTGTGGGATCTCTCATCCCCATCCCCCTTCCTCTTGTGGCATCTCTCTTCCCCATCACCCTTCCTCCAGAGCGATCTCTCTTCCCCTTCCCCCATCCACCTGAGGGATCTCTCTTCCCCATCCCACTTCCTCATGAGGGATCTCTCTCCTCCATCCCTTTCCTCCGGTGGGACCTCTCTCCCCCATCCCCCTTCTTCCTGTTGATCCCTCTCCCCAGTCACCCTTCCTCCAGTGCGATCCCTCTTCCCCGTCCCCCTTCCTCCTGTGGGATCTCTCTGCCCCGTCCCCCTTCCTCCTGTGGGATCTCACTTTCCCATCCCCCATTCATCCTCTGGGCTCTCTGTCCCCACTCCCACCTCTTGCTGTTGGATCTCTCATCCCCGTCCCCCTTCCTCCTGTGGGATCTCTCATCCCCATCCCCCTTCCTTCTGTGGGATCTCTCTACCCCATCCACCTTCCTCCTGTTGGATCTCTCTACCCCATCCACCTTCCTCCTGTTGGATCTCTCTACCCAATCCCCCTTACTTCTGTGGGATCCCTCTTCCCAGTCCCCCTTCCTCCTGTGGGATCTCTCTTCCCCGTCCCCCTTCCTCCTGTGGGATCTCACATTCCCATTCTCCATTCATCCTCTGGGCTCTCTGTCCCTACTCCCACTTCCTGCTGTTGGATCTCTCATCCCCGTCCCCCTTCCTCCTGTGGGAGCACTCTTTCACATCCCCCTTCCTCCTGTGGTAATTCTCTGCCCCATCCCCCTTTCACCTGTGGGCTCTCTCTTCCACGTCCCCCATCCTCTTGTGCGAGCTCCATTCCCTCGTCCCCATCGTCTTCTGGGCTCACTCTTTCCCGTCCCCCTTCCTCCTGTGGGATCTCTCTCCCCCCATCCCCCTTCCTCCTGTGGTATCTCTCTCCCCCATCCCATTTCCACCTGTGTGATCTATCTCCCACATCCCCCTTCCACCTGTGTGATCTCTCTCCCCCATCCCCCTTCCTCCTGTGGGATCTCTCTCTCCCTTCCCCCTTCCTCCTGTGGGATGTGTCTCCCCCTTCACCCTTCCTCCTGTGGGATATATCCCCCCCGTCCCCCTTCTTCCTGTTGGATCTCTCTGCCCCGTCCCCTTCCTGCTGTGGGATCCCTCTTCCCGTCCCGCTTCCTCCTGTGGGATTCCTCTTCCCCGACCCTCTTCCTCTTGTGGGATCCTTCTGCCCCGTCCCCCTAACTCCTGTGGGATCTAACTCCCCCATCCCTTTCCTCCGGTAGGATCTCTCTCCCCCATCCCACTTCCTCCTGTGGGAACACTCTTCCCCATCCCCCTTCCTCCTGTGGGATCTCTCTACCCCATCCCCCTTCCTCATGTGGGATCTCTCTCTTCCACCCCCCTTCCTCCTTTCGGATAGCTCGCCCCCATCCCGCTTCCTCCTGTGGGATCTCTCTCTCCCCATTCCCCTACCTATTGTGGGATCTCTCTTCCCCATGCCCCATCCTCCTGTGGTATATCTCTACCCCATCACCCTTCCTCCAGTGGGACCGCTATTCCCCATCACTTCTTCCTGTGGGATCTCTGACCCAAACCCCCTTCCTCCGGTGTGATCGCTCTCCCCCCATCCCCCTTTCCTCCGGTGCGATCTCTCTCACCCAACCCCCTTCCTCCGGTGCGATCGCTCTCCCCCATCCACCTTCTTTCTGTGGGATCTTCCTCACCATCCCCTACTTCCTGTGGGATCCCTCAACCCGATCGCCTCCTACTGTGTGATCTGTCTAGCCCATCCCCCTTCCTCCTGAGGAATATTTCTTCCCCATCCCCCATCCTCCTGAGGGATCTCTCTTCCCCGTCCCCCATCCTCCAGAGGGATCCCTCTTCTCCGTCCCCCTTCCTCCTGTGGGATCCCTCTGCCCCGTCCCCCATCCTCCTGAGGGATCCCTCTTCTCCGTCCCCTTCCTCCTGTGGGATCCCTCTGCACCGTCCCCCCTTCCTCCTGTGAGATCTACCATCCCCTGTCCCACATCCAACTGTGGAATATCTCTCCCAAGTCCCCCTAACTCCTGTAGGATCTCTTTCCCCATCCCTTTCCTTCGGTAGGATCTCTCTCCCCCATCCCACTTCCTCCTGTGGGATCCCTCTCCCCCATCCCCCTTTCTCATCGGGGATCTCTCTCCACCATCCACCTTCCTCCTGTGTGATCTCTCTTCCCAATCCACCTTCCTCTTGTGTGATCTCTCTCCCCTATCCCCCTTCATCCTGTGGGATCACCCTTCCCCATCCCCTTCTTCCTGTTGGATCTCCCACCCCCACCCTTTCCTCCTGTGGGATCTCTCATTCCCATCCCCCTTCCTCTTGTGGCATCTCTCTTCCCCATCCCCCTTCCTCCAGAGGGATCTCTCTTCCCCATCCCCCTTCCTCATGAGGGATCTCTCTCCTCCATCCCTTTCCTCCGGTGGGACCTCTCTCCACCATCCCCCTTCCTCCTGTGGGATCTCTCTCCCCCGTCCCCATTCCTCCTGTGGAATCTCTCTCCCCCATCCCCCTTCTTCCTGTTGGATTCCTCTCCCCAGTCACCCTTCCTCCAGTGCGATCCCTCTTCCCCGTCCCACTTCCTCCTGTGGGATCTCTCATCCCCGTCCCCCTTCCTCCTGTGGGATCTCTCATCCCCATCCCCCTTCCTTCTGTGGGATCTCTCTACCCCATCCACCTTCCTCCTGAGGAATATTTCTTCCCCATCCCCCATCCTCCTGAGGGATCTCTCTTCCCCGTCCCCCATTCTCCTGAGGGATCCCTCTTCTCCGTCCCCTTCCTCCTGTGGGATCCCTCTGCCCCGTCCCCCTTCCTCCTGTGGGATCTACCATCCCCTGACCCACATCCAACTGTGGGATATCTCTCCCAAGTCCCGCTAACTCCTGTGGGATCTCTCTCCCCATCCCTTTCCTTCGGTAGGATCTCTCTCCCCCATCCCCCTTCCTCCTCGGGGATCTCTCTCCACCATCCATCTTCCTCCTGTGTGATCTCTCTTCCCAGTCCACCTTCCTCTCGTGTGATCTCTCACCCCTATCCTCTTTCCTCCTGTGGGATCTCCCTCCCATATCCCCCTTCATCCTGTGGGATCACCCTTCCCCATCCCCTTCTTCCTGTTGGATCTCCCACCCCCACCCCTTCCTCCTGTGGGATCTCTCATCCCCATCCCCCTTCCTCTTGTGGCATCTCTCTTCCCCATCACCTTTCCTCCAGAGCGATCTCTCTTCCCCTTCCCCCATCCACCTGAGGGATCCCTCTTCCCCGTCCCCCTTCCTCCTGAGGGATCTCTCTGCCCCGTCCCCCTTCCTCCTGTGGGATCTCACTTTCCCATCCCCCATTCATCCTCTGGGCTCTCTGTCCCCACTCCCACCTCTTGCTGTTGGATCTCTCTTCCCCGTCCCCCATCCTCCAGAGGGATCCCTCTTCTCCGTCCCCCTTCCTCCTGTGGGATCCCTCTGCCCCGTCCCCCATCCTCCTGAGGGATCCCTCTTCTCCGTCCCCTTCCTCCTGTGGGATCCCTCTGCACCGTCCCCCTTCCTCCTGTGAGATCTACCATCCCCTGTCCCACATCCAACTGTGGGATATCTCTCCCAAGTCCCCCTAACTCCTGTAGGATCTCTTTCCCCATCCCTTTCCTTAAGTAGGATCTCTCTCCCCCATCCCCCTTCCTCCTGTGGTGATCCCTCTCCCCCCATCCCCCTTTCTCATCGGGGATCTCTCTCCACCATCCACCTTCCTCCTGTGTGATCTCTCTTCCCAATCCACCTTCCTCTTGTGTGATCTCTCTCCCCTATCCCCCTTCATCCTGTGGGATCACCCTTCCCCATCCCCTTCTTCCTGTTGGATCTCCCACCCCCACCCCTTCCTCCTGTGGGATCTCTCATCCCCATCCCCCTTCCTCTTGTGGCATCTCTCTTCCCCATCCCCCTTCCTCCAGAGGGATCTCTCTTCCCCATCCCCCTTCCTCATGAGGGATCTCTCTCCTCCATCCCTTTCCTCCGGTGGGACCTCTCTCCACCATCCCCCTTCCTCCTGTGGGATCTCTCTCCCCCGTCCCCATTCCTCCTGTGGAATCTCTCTCCCCCATCCCCCTTCTTCCTGTTGGATTCCTCTCCCCAGTCACCCTTCCTCCAGTGCGATCCCTCTTCCCCGTCCCACTTCCTCCTGTGGGATCTCTCATCCCCGTCCCCCTTCCTCCTGTGGGATCTCTCATCCCCATCCCCCTTCCTTCTGTGGGATCTCTCTACCTCATCCACCTTCCTCCTGAGGAATATGTCTTCCCCATCCCCCATCCTCCTGAGGGATCTCTCTTCCCCGTCCCCCATTCTCCTGAGGGATCCCTCTTCTCCGTCCCCTTCCTCCTGTGGGATCCCTCTGCCCCGTCCCCCTTCCTCCTGTGGGATCTACCATCCCCTGACCCACATCCAACTGTGGGATATCTCTCCCAAGTCCCGCTAACTCCTGTGGGATCTCTCTCCCCATCCCTTTCCTTCGGTAGGATCTCTCTCACCCATTCCCCCTTCCTCCTCGGGGATCTCTCTCCACCATCCACCTTCCTCCTGTGTGATCTCTCTTCCCAGTCCACCTTCCTCTCGTGTGATCTCTCACCCCTATCCACTTTCCTCCTGTGGGATCTCCCTCCCATATCCCCCTTCATCCTGTGGGATCACCCTTCCCCATCCCCTTCTTCCTGTTGGATCTCCCACCCCCACCCCTTCCTCCTGTGGGATCTCTCATCCCCATCCCCCTTCCTCTTGTGGCATCTCTCTTCCCCATCACCTTTCCTCCAGAGCGATCTCTCTTCCCCTTCCCCCATCCACCTGAGGGATCCCTCTTCCCCGTCCCCCTTCCTCCTGAGGGATCTCTCTGCCCCGTCCCCCTTCCTCCTGTGGGATCTCACTTTCCCATCCCCCATTCATCCTCTGGGCTCTCTGTCCCCACTCCCACCTCTTGCTGTTGGATCTCTCTTCCCCGTCCCCCATCCTCCAGAGGGATCCCTCTTCTCCGTCCCCCTTCCTCCTGTGGGATCCCTCTGCCCCGTCCCCCATCCTCCTGAGGGATCCCTCTTCTCCGTCCCCTTCCTCCTGTGGGATCCCTCTGCACCGTCCCCCTTCCTCCTGTGAGATCTACCATCCCCTGTCCCACATCCAACTGTGGGATATCTCTCCCAAGTCCCCCTAACTCCTGTAGGATCTCTTTCCCATCCCTTTCCTTAAGTAGGATCTCTCTCCCCCCATCCCCCTTCCTCCTGTGGGATCCCCTCTCCCCCATCCCCCTTTCTCATCGGGGATCTCTCTCCACCATCCACCTTCCTCCTGTGTGATCTCTCTTCCCAATCCACCTTCCTCTTGTGTGATCTCTCTCCCCTATCCCCCTTCATCCTGTGGGATCACCCTTCCCCATCCCCTTCTTCCTGTTGGATCTCCCACCCCCACCCCTTCCTCCTGTGGGATCTCTCATCCCCAATCCCCCTTCCTCTTGTGGCATCTCTCTTCCCCATCCCCCTTCCTCCAGAGGGATCTCTCTTCCCCATCCCCCTTCCTCATGAGGGATCTCTCTCCTCCATCCCTTTCCTCCGGTGGGACCTCTCTCCACCATCCCCCTTCCTCCTGTGGGATCTCTCTCCCCCGTCCCCATTCCTCCTGTGGAATCTCTCTCCCCCATCCCCCTTCTTCCTGTTGGATTCCTCTCCCCAGTCACCCTTCCTCCAGTGCGATCCCTCTTCCCCGTCCCACTTCCTCCTGTGGGATCTCTCATCCCCGTCCCCCTTCCTCCTGTGGGATCTCTCATCCCCATCCCCCTTCCTTCTGTGGGATCTCTCTACCCCATCCACCTTCCTCCTGAGGAATATGTCTTCCCCATCCCCCATCCTCCTGAGGGATCTCTCTTCCCCGTCCCCCATTCTCCTGAGGGATCCCTCTTCTCCGTCCCCTTCCTCCTGTGGGATCCCTCTGCCCCGTCCCCCTTCCTCCTGTGGGATCTACCATCCCCTGACCCAACTCCAACTGTGGGATATCTCTCCCAAGTCCCGCTAACTCCTGTGGGATCTCTCTCCCCATCCCTTTCCTTCGGTAGGATCTCTCTCCCCCCATCCCCCTTCCTCCTCGGGAATCTCTCTCCACCATCCACCTTCCTCCTGTGTGATCTCTCTTCCCAGTCCACCTTCCTCTCGTGTGATCTCTCACCCCTATCCACTTTCCTCCTGTGGGATCTCCCTCCCTTATCCCCCTTCATCCTGTGGGATCACCCTTCCCCATCCCCTTCTTCCTGTTGGATCTCCCACCCCCACCCCTTCCTCCTGTGGGATCTCTCATCCCCATCCCCCTTCCTCTTGTGGCATCTCTCTTCCCCATCACCTTTCCTCCAGAGCGATCTCTCTTCCCCTTCCCCCATCCACCTGAGGGATCCCTCTTCCCCGTCCCCCTTCCTCCTGTGGGATCTCTCTGCCCCGTCCCCCTTCCTCCTGTGGGATCTCACTTTCCCATCCCCCATTCATCCTCTGGGCTCTCTGTCCCCACTCCCACCTCTTGCTGTAGGATCCCTCTTCCCCATCGCCCATCCTCCTGTGGGATCCCTCTTCCCCATCCTCCATCCTCCTGTGGGATCTCGCTCCTCCATCCTCTTCCTCCTGTGGGATATCTCTCCCCCATCCCACTTCCTCCTATGATATCTCCCTTCCCCATCCCCCTTCCTCCTGTGGGATCTCCCTCCCCGAACCCCCTTCCTCCGGTGCGGTCTCTCTCCCCCATCCCCCTTCCTCCTGTGGAATCTCTCTGCCCCATCCCACTTCTCATGTGGGATCTCTCTGCCCCGTCCCCTTTCCCCCTGTGGTATCTCTCTGCCCCGTCCCCTTTCCTCCTGTGGGATCTCTCTACCCCATCCCTTTCCTCCGGTAGGATCCCTCTACCCCATCGCCCATCCTCCTGTGGGATCCCTCTTCCCCATCCTCCATCCTCCTGTGGGATCTCGCTCCTCCATCCTCTTACCCCTGTGGGATATCTCTCCCCCATCCCACATCCGCCTATGATATCTCCCTTCCCCATCCCCCTTCCTCCTGTGGGATCTCCCTCCCCGAACCCCCGTCCTCCGGTGGGGTCTCTCTTCCCCATCCCCCTTCCTCGTGTGGGATCTCTCTTCTCCATCCCCCCTTTCTCCTGTGTGATCTCTCTCCCCCATCCACCTTCCTCCTGTGTGATGGCTCTCCCCCATCCACCTTCCTCCTGTGGGATCTCCCACCCCCATCCGCCTTCCTGCTGTGGGATCACTCTTCCATCTTCTTTCCTCCTGTGTCATCTCTCTCCCCCATCCACCTTCCTCCTGTGTGATCTCTCTCACCCATCCACATTCTTCCTGTGGGATATCTCACACCCATCCCCCTTCCTCCTGTGGGATCTCCCTCCCCCATCCTTCCTCCTGTGGGATCTCACTCTCCCATCCCTCTTCTTATGTGGGATCTTCCTCCCCCATCCCCCCTCCTCCTGTGGGATCTCTCTGCCCCGTCCCCTTTCCTCCTATGGAATCTCTCTGCCCCATCCCTTTTCCTACTGTGGGATCTCTCTACCCCATCCCTTTCCTCCGGTAGGATCCCTCTACCCCATCGCCCATCCTCCTGTGGGATCCCTCTTCCCCATCCTCCATCTTCCTGTGGGATCTCGCTCCTCCATCCTCTTCCTCCTGTGGGATATCTCTCCCCGAACCCCCGTCCTCCGGTGGGGTCTCTCTTCCCCATTCCCCTTCCTCGTGTGGGATCTCTCTTCTCCATCCCCCCTTTCTCCTGTGTGATCTCTCTCCCCCATCCACCTTCCTCCTGTGTGATGGCTCTCCCCCATCCACCTTCCTCCTGTGGGATCTCCCACCCCCATCCGCCTTCCTGCTGTGGGATCACTCTTCCATCTTCTTTCCTCCTGGGTCATCTCTCTCCCCCATCCACCTTCCTCCTGTGTGATCTCTCTCACCCATCCACATTCTTCCTGTGGGATATCCCACACCCATCCCCCTTCCTCCTGTGGGATCTCTCTCCCCCATCACCCTTCCTCCTGTGGGATTTCTCGGCCCCATCCCGCTTCCTCCTGTGGGATCTCTCTCCCCCATCCCCCTTCCTCCTGTGGGATCTCTCTCTTCCATCCCCCTTCCTGCGGTGGGATCACTCTCCCCCATCCGCATTCCTCTTGAGGGATCTCTCTCCCCCATCCATCTTCCGCCTGTGTGATCTCTCTCCCCCATTCACATTCCTCCTGTGGGATATCCCACACCCATCCCCCTTCCTCCTGTGGGATCTCCCTCCCCCATCCTTCCTCCTGTGGGATCTCACTCTCCCATCCCTCTTCTTATGTGGGATCTTCCTCCCCCATCCCCCTTCTCCTGTGGGATCTCTCTGCCCCGTCCCCTTTCCTCCTATGGAATCTCTCTGCCCCATCCCCTTTCCTACTGTGGGATCTCTCTACCCCATCACTTCCCTCCGGTAGGATCCCTCTACCCCATCGCCCATCCTCCTGTGGGATCCCTCTTCCCCATCCTCCATCCTCCTGTGGGATCTCGCTCCTCCATCCTCTTCCTCCTGTGGGATATCTCTCCCCCATCCCACATCCTCCTATGATATCTCCCTTACCCATCCCCCTTCCTCCTGTGGGATCTCCCTCCCCGAACCCCCGTCCTCCGGTGGGGTCTCTCTCCCCCATCCCCCTTCCTCCTGTGGAATCTCTCTGCCCCATCCCACTTCTCATGTGGGATCTCTCTGCCCCGTCCCCTTTCCCCCTGTGGGATCTCTCTGCCCCGTCCCCTTTCCTCCTGTGGAATCTCTCTGCCCCATCCCCTTTCCTACTGTGGGATCTCTCTCCCCCATCCACCTTCCTCTGTGGGATCTCTCTCCCCCATCCACCTTCCTCCTGTGGGATCTCTCTTCCCCATCCCTCTTCCTCTTGTGGGATCTCTCTCCCCCATCCCCCATCCGCCTGTGGGATCTCTCTTCCATCCACCTTCCTCCTGTGGGATCCCTCTTCTCCATCCCCCTTCCTCCTGTGGGATCTCTCTTCCCCATCCCTCTTCCTCTTGTGGGATCTCTCTCCCCCATCCCCCTTCCTCTTGTGGGATCTCACTTCCACATCCCCATTTCTCCTGTGGGTTCTCTCTGCCCCATCCCCTTTCCCCCGTGAGATCTCTCTCCCCCATTCCCCTTCCTCTTGTGGTATCTCACTTCCACATCCCCCTTTCTCCTGTGGGATCTCTCTCTTGCATTCCCCTTCCTCCTGTGAGATCGCTCTCCCTCATCCTTCTTCCTCCGGTGGGATCTCTCTTCCCCATCCCCATTCCTCCTGTGGGATCTCTCTTCCCCATCCCCCATCCTCTTGTGGGATCTCTCTTCCCCATCCCCCTTCCTCGTGTGGGTTCTCTCTTCTCCATCCCCCCTTTCCCCTGTGGGATCTCTCTTCCCCATCCCCCTTCCTCCTTTGGGATCTCTCTTTCCCATCCCCCATCCTCTTGTGTGAACTCTCTCCCCCATCCCCCTTCCTCCTGTGGGAATTCTCGGCCCCATCCCGCTTCCTCCTGTGGGATCTCTCTCCCCCATCCGCATTCCTCTTGAGGGATCTCTCTCCCCCATCCCCCTTCCTCCTGTGGGATCTCCCTCTTCCATCCCCCTTCCTCCTGTGTGATGGCTCTCCCCCATCCACCTTCCTCCTGTGGGATCTCCCACCCCCATCCGCCTTCCTCCTGTGGGATCACTCTTCCATCTTCTTTCCTCCTGTGTCATCTCTCTCCCCCATCCACCTTCCTCCTGTGTGAACTCTCTCACCCATCCACATTCCTCCTGTGGGATATCCCACACCCATCCCCCTTCCTCCTGTGGGATCTCCCTCCCCCATCCTTCGTCCTGTGGGATCTCACTCTCCCATCCCTCTTCTTATGTGGGATCTTCCTCATCCATCCCCTTCCTCCTGTGGGATCTCTCATCCGCATCGCCTCCTCCTGTGGGATCTCTCTGCCCCGTCCCCTTTCCTCCTATGGAATCTCTCTGCCCCATCCCCTTTCCTACTGTGGGATCTCTCTACCCCATCCCTTTCCTCCGGTAGGATCCCTCTTCCCCATCGCCCATCCTCCTGTGGGATCCCTCTTCCCCATCCTCCATCCTCCTGTGGGATCTCGCTCCTCCATCCTCTTCCGCCTGTGGGATATCTCTCCCCCATCCCACTTCCTCCTATGATATCTCCCTTCCCCATCCCCCTTCCTCCTGTGGGATCCCCCTCCCCGAACCCCCTTCCTCCGGTGGGGTCTCTCTCCCCCATCCCCCTTCCTCCTGTGGAATCTCTCTGCCCCATCCCACTTCTCATGTGGGATCTCTCTGCCCCGTCCCCTTTCCCCCTGTGGGATCTCTCTGCCCCGTCCCCTTTCCTCCTGTGGAATCTCTCTGCCCCATCCCCTTTCCTACTGTGGGATCTCTCTCCCCCATCCACCTTCCTCTGTGGGATCTCTCTCCCCCATCCCCCTTCCTCCTGTGGAATCTCTCTGCCCCATCCCACTTCTCATGTGGGATCTCTCTGCCCCGTCCCCTTTCCCCCTGTGGGATCTCTCTGCCCCGTCCCCTTTCCTCCTGTGGAATCTCTCTGCCCCATCCCCTTTCCTACTGTGGGATCTCTCTCCCCCATCCCTCTTCCTCTTGTGGGATCTCTCTCCCCCATCCCCCATCCGCCTGTGGGATCTCTCTTCCATCCACCTTCCTCCTGTGGGATCTCTCTCCCCCATCCGCATTCCTCTTGAGGGATCTCTCTCCCCCATCCCCCTTCCTCCTGTGGGATCTCCCTCTTCCATCCCCCTTCCTCCTGTGTGATGGCTCTCCCCCATCCACCTTCCTCCTGTGGGATCTCCCACCCCCATCCGCCTTCCTCCTGTGGGATCACTCTTCCATCTTCTTTCCTCCTGTGTCATCTCTCTCCCCCATCCACCTTCCTCCTGTGTGAACTCTCTCACCCATCCACATTCCTCCTGTGGGATATCCCACACCCATCCCCCTTCCTCCTGTGGGATCTCCCTCCCCCATCCTTCGTCCTGTGGGATCTCACTCTCCCATCCCTCTTCTTATGTGGGATCTTCCTCATCCATCCCCTTCCTCCTGTGGGATCTCTCATCCGCATCGCCTCCTCCTGTGGGATCTCTCTGCCCCGTCCCCTTTCCTCCTATGGAATCTCTCTGCCCCATCCCCTTTCCTACTGTGGGATCTCTCTACCCCATCCCTTTCCTCCGGTAGGATCCCTCTTCCCCATCGCCCATCCTCCTGTGGGATCCCTCTTCCCCATCCTCCATCCTCCTGTGGGATCTCGCTCCTCCATCCTCTTCCTCCTGTGGGATATCTCTCCCCCATCCCACTTCCTCCTATGATATCTCCCTTCCCCATCCCCTTTCCTACTGTGGGATCTCTCTCCCCCATCCACCTTCCTCTGTGGGATCTCTCTCCCCCATCCCCCTTCCTCCTGTGGAATCTCTCTGCCCCATCCCACTTCTCATGTGGGATCTCTCTGCCCCGTCCCCTTTCCCCCTGTGGGATCTCTCTGCCCCGTCCCCTTTCCTCCTGTGGAATCTCTCTGCCCCATCCCCTTTCCTACTGTGGGATCTCTCTCCCCCATCCCTCTTCCTCTTGTGGGATCTCTCTCCCCCATCCCCCATCCGCCTGTGGGATCTCTCTTCCATCCACCTTCCTCCTGTGGGCTCTCTCTCTTCCATTCCCCTTCCTCCTGTGAGATCGCTCTCCGCCATCCCTCTTCCTCCTGTGGGATCTCTGTGCCCCATCCCCATACCTACTTTGGGATCTCTCTTCCCCATCCCTTTCCAACTGTGGGATCCCTCTTCTCCATCGCCCATCCTCCTGTGGGATACCTCTTCCCCATCCTGCATCCTCCTGTGGGATCTTTCTCCTCCATCCTCTTCCTCCTGTGGGATATCTCTCCCCCATCCCTCTTCCTCCTATGATATCTCCCTTCCCCAACCCCTTCCTCCTGTGCGACCTCTATTCCCTATCCCTTCCTCCTGTGGAATCCCTTTTCTCCATCACGCTTCCTCCTGTGGGAGCCCGCTCCCCCGTCCCCCTTCCTCGTGGGATCTCTCATCCCCATCCCCGTTCCTCCTGTGGGATATGTCATCCCCATCCCCCTTCCGCCTGTGGGATCTCTCTTCCCCATCCCCCTTCCTCTTGTGGGCTATCTCTCCCCCATCCACCTTCCTCCTGTGGGATCGCCCACCTCCATCCCCCTTCCTCCTGTGGGACCTCCCTCCGCCATCCCCCTTCCTCTTGTGGTTTCTCTCTCCCCAATCCCTCTTCCTCCTGTGGGATCTCTCTTCCATCCCCTTTCCTCCTGTGGCAACTCTCTCCCCCATCCACCTTCCTCCTGTGTGATCTCTCTCCCCCATCCACATTCCTCCTGTGGGATATCCCACACCCATCCCCCTTCCTCCTGTGGGATCTCCCTCCCCCATCCTTCCTCCTGTGGAAATCTTCCTCCCCCATCCCCTTCCTCCTGTGGGATCTCTCATTCGCATCGCCTACTCATGTGGGATCTCTCTTCCCCATCCCCCTTCCTCCTGTGGAATCTCTTTGCCCCATCCCACTTCTCCCTGTGGGATCTCTCTCCCCCATTCCCCTTCCTCCTGTGGGATTTCTCGGCCCCATCCCGCTTCCTTCTGTGCGATAGCTCTCCCTCATCCTTCTTCCTCCTGTGGGATCTCTCTTCCCCATCCCCATTCCTCCTGTGGGATCTCTCTTCCCCATCCCCCATCCTCTTGTGGGATCTCTCTTCCCCATCCCCCTTCCTCGTGTGGGATCTCACTTCCACATCCCCCTTTCTCCTGTGGGATCTCTCTCTTCCATTCCCCTTCCTCCTGTGAGATCGCTCTCCCTCATCCTTCTTCCTCCTGTCGGATCTCTCTTCCCCATCCCCATTCCTCCTGTGGGATCTCTCTTCCCCATCCCCCATCATCTTGTGGGATCACTCTTCCCCATCCCCCTTCCTCGTGTGGGATCTCTCTTCCCCATCCCCCCTTTCCCCTGTGGGATCTCTCTTCCCCATCCCCCTTCCTCCTTTGGGATCTCTCTTTCCCATCCCCCTTCCTCCTGTGGGATCACTCTCTTCCATCCCCCTTCCTGCTGTGGGATCACTCTCCCCCATCCGCATTCCTCTTGAGGAATCTCTCTCCCCCATCCACATTCCTCCTGTGGGATATCCCACACCCATCCCCCTTCCTCCTGTGGGATCTCCCTCCCCCATCCTTCCTCCTGTGGGATCTCACTCTCCCATCCCTCTTCTTATGTGGGATCTTCCTCCCCCATCCCCTTCCTCCTCTGGGATCACTCATCCGCATCGCCTCCTCCTGTGGGATCTCTCATCCACATCCCCCTTCCTCCTGTGGAATCTCTCTGCCCCATCCCACTTCTCCCTGTGGGAACTCTCTGCTCCGTCCCCTTTCCTCCTGTGGAATCTCTCTGCCCCATCCCCTTTCCTACTGTGGAATCTCTCTGCCCCATCCCACTTCTCCCTGTGGGAACTCTCTGCTCCGTCCCCTTTCCTCCTGTGGGATATCCCACACCCATCCCCCTTCCTCCTGAGTGATCTCACTCTCCCATCCCTCTTCTTATGTGGGATCTTCCTCCCCCATCCCCTTCCTCCTGTGGGATCTCTCATCCGCATCGCCTCCTCCTGTGGGATCTCTCTGCCCCGTCCCCTTTCCTCCTATGGAATCTCTCTGCCCCATCCCCTTTCCTACTGTGGGATCTCTCTACCCCATCCCATTCCTCCGGTAGGATCCCTCTTCCCCATCGCCCATCCCCCTGTGGGATCCCTCTTCCCCATCCTCCATCCTCCTGTGGGATCTCGCTCCTCCATCCTCTTCCTCCTGTGGGATATCTCTCCCCCATCCCACTTCCTCCTATGATATCTCCCTTCCCCATCCCCCTTCCTCCTGTGGGATCTCCCTCCCCGAACCCCCTTCCTCCGGTGGGGTCTCTCTCCCCCATCCCCCTTCCTCCTGTGGAATCTCTCTGCCCCATCCCACTTCTCATGTGGGATCTCTCTGCCCCGTCCCCTTTCCCCCTGTGGGATCTCTCTGCCCCGTCCCCTTTCCTCCTGTGGAATCTCTCTGCCCCATCCCCTTTCCTACTGTGGGATCTCTCTCCCCCATCCCTCTTCCTCTTGTGGGATCTCTCTCCCCATCCCCCATCCGCCTGTGGGATCTCTCTTCCATCCACCTTCCTCCTGTGGGCTCTCTCTCTTCCATTCCCCTTCCTCCTGTGAGATCGCTCTCCGCCATCCCTCTTCCTCCTGTGGGATCTCTGTGCCCCATCCCCATACCTACTTTGGGATCTCTCTTCCCCATCCCTTTCCAACTGTGGGATCCCTCTTCTCCATCGCCCATCCTCCTGTGGGATACCTCTTCCCCATCCTGCATCCTCCTGTGGGATCTTTCTCCTCCATCCTCTTCCTCCTGTGGGATATCTCTCCCCCATCCCTCTTCCTCCTATGATATCTCCCTTCCCCAACCCCTTCCTCCTGTGCGACCTCTATTCCCTATCCCTTCCTCCTGTGGAATCCCTTTTCTCCATCACGCTTCCTCCTGTGGGAGCCCGCTCCCCCGTCCCCCTTCCTCGTGGGATCTCTCATCCCCATCCCCGTTCCTCCTGTGGGATATGTCATCCCCATCCCCCTTCCGCCTGTGGGATCTCTCTTCCCCATCCCCCTTCCTCTTGTGGGCTATCTCTCCCCCATCCACCTTCCTCCTGTGGGATCGCCCACCTCCATCCCCCTTCCTCCTGTGGGACCTCCCTCCGCCATCCCCCTTCCTCTTGTGGTTTCTCTCTCCCCAATCCCTCTTCCTCCTGTGGGATCTCTCTTCCATCCCCTTTCCTCCTGTGGCAACTCTCTCCCCCATCCACCTTCCTCCTGTGTGATCTCTCTCCCCCATCCACATTCCTCCTGTGGGATATCCCACACCCATCCCCCTTCCTCCTGTGGGATCTCCCTCCCCCATCCTTCCTCCTGTGGAAATCTTCCTCCCCCATCCCCTTCCTCCTGTGGGATCTCTCATTCGCATCGCCTACTCATGTGGGATCTCTCTTCCCCATCCCCCTTCCTCCTGTGGAATCTCTTTGCCCCATCCCACTTCTCCCTGTGGGATCTCTCTCCCCCATTCCCCTTCCTCCTGTGGGATTTCTCGGCCCCATCCCGCTTCCTTCTGTGCGATAGCTCTCCCTCATCCTTCTTCCTCCTGTGGGATCTCTCTTCCCCATCCCCATTCCTCCTGTGGGATCTCTCTTCCCCATCCCCCATCCTCTTGTGGGATCTCTCTTCCCCATCCCCCTTCCTCGTGTGGGATCTCACTTCCACATCCCTCTTTCTCCTGTGGGATCTCTCTCTTCCATTCCCCTTCCTCCTGTGAGATCGCTCTCCCTCATCCTTCTTCCTCCTGTCGGATCTCTCTTCCCCATCCCCATTCCTCCTGTGGGATCTCTCTTCCCCATCCCCCATCATCTTGTGGGATCACTCTTCCCCATCCCCCTTCCTCGTGTGGGATCTCTCTTCCCCATCCCCCCTTTCCCCTGTGGGATCTCTCTTCCCCATCCCCCTTCCTCCTTTGGGATCTCTCTTTCCCATCCCCCTTCCTCCTGTGGGATCACTCTCTTCCATCCCCCTTCCTGCTGTGGGATCACTCTCCCCCATCCGCATTCCTCTTGAGGAATCTCTCTCCCCCATCCACATTCCTCCTGTGGGATATCCCACACCCATCCCCCTTCCTCCTGTGGGATCTCCCTCCCCCATCCTTCCTCCTGTGGGATCTCACTCTCCCATCCCTCTTCTTATGTGGGATCTTCCTCCCCCATCCCCTTCCTCCTCTGGGATCACTCATCCGCATCGCCTCCTCCTGTGGGATCTCTCATCCACATCCCCCTTCCTCCTGTGGAATCTCTCTGCCCCATCCCACTTCTCCCTGTGGGAACTCTCTGCTCCGTCCCCTTTCCTCCTGTGGAATCTCTCTGCCCCATCCCCTTTCCTACTGTGGGATCTCTCTACCCCATCCCTTTCCTCCGGTAGGATCCCTCTTCCCCATCGCCCATCCTCCTGTGGGATCCCTCTTCCCCATCCTCCATCCTCCAGTGGGATCTTTCTCCTCCATCCCACTTCCTCCTATGATATCTCCCTTCCCCATCCCCCTTCCTCCTGTGGGATCTCCCTCCCCCAACCCCCTTCCTCCGGTGGGGTCTCTCTCCCCCATCCCCCTTCCTCCTGTGGAATCTCTCTGCCCCATCCCACTTCTCCCTGTGGGATCTCTCTGCCCCGTTCCCTTTCCCCCTGTGGGATCTCTCTTCCCCATCCCTCTTCCTCTTGTGGGATCTCTCTCCCCCATCCCCCATCCGCCTGTGGGATCTCTCTTCCATCCACCTTCCTCCTGTGGGATCCCTCTTCCCCATCCCCCTTCCTCCTGTGGGATCTCTCTTCCCCATCCCTCTTCCTCTTGTGGGATCTCTCTCCCCCATTCCCCTTCCTCTTGTGGGATCTCACTTCCACATCCCCATTTCTCCTGTGGGTTCTCTCTGCCCCATCCCCTTTCCCCCGTGAGATCTCTCTCCCCCATCCCCCTTCCTCCTGTCTGATCTCTCTCCCCCATCCTCCTTCCTCCTGTGGGATCTCTCTTCCCCTTCTCTCTTCCTCTTTTGGGATCTCTCTCCCCATCTCTCTTCCTCTTGTGGGATCTCACTTCCACACCCCCTTTCTCCTGTGGGATCTCTCTCTTGCATTCCCCTTCCTCCTGTGAGATCGCTCTCCCTCATCCTTCTTCCTCCTGTGGGATCTCTCTTCCCCATCCCCATTCCTCCTGTGGGATCTCTCTTCCCCATCCCCCATCCTCTTGTGGGATCTCTCTTCCCCATCCCCCTTCCTCGTGTGGGATCTCTCTTCTCCATCCCCCCTTTCTCCTGTGGGATCTCTCTTCCCCATCCCCCTTCCTCCTTTGGGATCTCTCTTTCCCATCCCCCATCCTCTTGTGGGAACTCTCTCCCCCATCCCCCTTCCTCCTGTGGGAATTCTCGGCCCCATCCCGCTTCCTCCTGTGGGATCTCTCTCCCCCATCCGCATTCCTCTTGAGGGATCTCTCTCCCCCATCCCCCTTCCTCCTGTGGGATCTCTCTCTTCCATCCCCCTTCCTCCTGTGGGATCGCTCTTCCCCATCGCCCTTCGTTCTGTGGGATCACTCTCCCCCATCCGCATTCCTCCTGTGTGATCTCTCTCACCCATCCACATTCCTCCTGTGGGATATCCCACACCCATCCCCCTTCCTCCTGTGGGATCTCACTCTCCCATCCCTCTTCTTATGTGGGATCTTCCTCCCCCATCCCCTTCCTCCTGTGGGATCTCTCATCCGCATCGCCTCCTCCTGTGGGATCTCTCTGCCCCGTCCCCTTTCCTCCTATGGAATCTCTCTGCCCCATCCCCTTTCCTACTGTGGGATCTCTCTACCCCATCCCTTTCCTCCGGTAGGATCCCTCTTCCCCATCGCCCATCCCCCTGTGGGATCCCTCTTCCCCATCCTCCATCCTCCTGTGGGATCTCGCTCCTCCATCCTCTTCCTCCTGTGGGATATCTCTCCCCCATCCCACTTCCTCCTATGATATCTCCCTTCCCCATCCCCCTTCCTCCTGTGGGATCTCCCTCCCCGAACCCCCTTCCTCCGGTGGGGTCTCTCTCCCCCATCCCCCTTCCTCCTGTGGAATCTCTCTGCCCCATCCCACTTCTCATGTGGGATCTCTCTGTCCCGTCCCCTTTCCCCCTGTGGGATCTCTCTGCCCCGTCCCCTTTCCTCCTGTGGAATCTCTCTGCCCCATCCCCTTTCCTACTGTGGGATCTCTCTCCCCCTTCCACCTTCCTCTGTGGGATCTCTCTCCCCCATCCACCTTCCTCCTGTGGGATCTCTCTTCCCCATCTCTCTTCCTCTTGTGGGATCTCTCTCCCCCATCCCCCATCCGCCTGTGGGATCTCTCTTCCATCCACCTTCCTCCTGTGGGATCTCTCTCTTCCATTCCCCTTCCTCCTGTGAGATCGCTCTCCGCCATCCCTCTTCCTCCTGTGGGATCTCTGTGCCCCATCCCCATACCTCCTTTGGGATCTCTCTTCCCCATCCCTTTCCAACTGTGGGATCCCTCTTCTCCATCGCCCATCCTCCTGTGGGATACCCCTTCCCCATCCTGCATCCTCCTGTGGGATCTTTCTCCTCCATCCTCTTCCTCCTGTGGGATAACTCTCCCCCATCCCTCTTCCTCCTATGATATCTCCCTTCCCCAACCCCTTCCTCCTGTGCGACCTCTATTCCCTATCCCTTCCTCCTGTGGAATCCCTTTTCTCCATCACGCTTCCTCCTGTGGGAGCCCGCTCCCCCGTCCCCCTTCGTCGTGGGATCTCTCATCCCCATCCCCCTTCCTCCTGTGGGATATGTCATCCCCATCCCCCTTCCTCCTGTGGGATCTCTCTTCCCCATCCCCCTTCCTCTTGTGGGCTATCACTTCCCCATCCCGTTCCTCCAGTGGGATCTCTCTTCCCCATCCCTTTCTTCCGGTGGGATCCCTCTTCCCCATCCCCCTTCCTCCTGTGGGATCTCTCTTCCCCATCCCTCTTCCTCTTGTGGGATCTCTCTCCCCCATCCCCCTTCCTCTTGTGGGATCTCACTTCCACATCCCCCTTCCTCCTCTGGGATTTCTCTTCCCCATCCCCCTTTCTCCTGTGGGTTCTCTCTGCCCCATCCCCTTTCCCCCGTGAGATCTTTCTCCCCGATCCCCCTTCCTCCTGTCTGATCTCTCTCCCCCATCCTCCTTCCTCCTGTGGGATCTCTCTTCCCCTTCTCTCTTCCTCTTTTGGGATCTCTCTCCCATCTCTCTTCCTCTTGTGGGATCTCACTTCCACATCCCCCTTTCTCCTGTGGGATCTCTCTCCTCCATTCCCCTTCCTCCTGTGAGATCGCTCTCCCTCATCCTTCTTCCTCCTGTGGGATCTCTCATCCCCATCCCCCTTCCTCCTGTGGGATATGTCATCCCCATCCCCCTTCCTCCTGTGGGATCTCTCTTCCCCATCCCCCTTCCTCTTGTGGGCTATCACTTCCCCATCCCGTTCCTCCAGTGGGATCTCTCTTCCCCATCCCTTTCTTCCGGTGGGATCCCTCTTCCCCATCCCCCTTCCTCCTGTGGGATCTCTCTTCCCCATCCCTCTTCCTCTTGTGGGATCTCTCTCCCCCATCCCCCTTCCTCTTGTGGGATCTCACTTCCACATCCCCCTTTCTCCTGTGGGATCTCTCTCCTCCATTCCCCTTCCTCCTGTGAGATCGCTCTCCCTCATCCTTCTTCCTCCTGTGGGAACTCTCTTCCCCATCCCCATTCCTCCTTTGGGATCTCTCTTCCCCTTCCCTTTCCACCTGTGGGATCTCTCTTCCCCATCGCCCATCTTCCTGTGGGATCCCACTTCCCCATCCTCCATCCTCCTGTGGGATCTCTCTCCTCCATCCCTCTTCCTCCTATGATATCTCCCTTCCCCATCCCCTTCCTCCTGTGGGACCTCTATTCCCCATCCCTTCCTCCAGTGGAAACCCTTTTCTCCATCACCCTTCCTCCTGTGGGAGCCCTCTCCCCCGTCCCCCTTCCTCGTGGGATCTCTCTTTTCCATCCCCCTTCCTCGTGGGATCTAGATAGATAGATAGATAGATAGATAGATAGATAGATAGATAGATAGATACTTTATTCATCCCCATGGAGAAATTCAACTTTTTTTCCAATGTCCCATACACTTGTTGTAACAAAACTAATTACATACAATACTTCACTCATTAAAAAAATATGATATGCATCTAAATCACTATCTCAAAAAGCATTAATAATAGCTTTTAAAAAGTTCTTAAGTCCTGGCAGTTGAATTGTAAAGCCTAATGGCATTGGGGAGTATTGACCTCTTCATCCTGTCTGAGGAGCATTGCATCGATAGTTACCTGTTGCTGAAACTGCTTCTCTGTCTCTGGATGGTGCTATGTAGAGGATGTTCAGGGTTTTCCATAATTGACCGTAGCCTACTCAGCGACCTTCGCTCAGCTACCGATGTTAAACTCTCCAGTACTTTGCCCACGACAGAGCCCGCCTTCCTTACCAGCTTTTTAAGATGTGAGGCGTCCCTCTTCTTAACGCTTCCTCCCCAACACGCCACCACAAAGACGAGGGCGTTCTCCACAACTGACCTATAGAACATCTTCAGCATCTCACTGCAGACATTGAATGACGCCAACCTTCTAAGGAAGTACAGTCGACTCTGTGCCTTCCTGCACAAGGCATCTGCGTTGGCAGTCCAGTGTAGCTTCTCGTCTAACTGTACTCCCAGATACTTGTAGGTCTTAACCTGCTCCACACATTCTCCATTAATGATCACTGGCTCCATATGCCTAGATCTCCTAAAGTCCACCACCATCTCCTTGGTCTTGGTGATATTGAGACGCAGTCTCAATGGGAACTTCCTACCCCATCCCCCTTCCTCCTGTGGGATCTCTCTTCCCCATCCCCCTTCCTCCTGTCTGATCTCTCTCTCCATCCCCCTTCCTCCTGTGGGATCTCTCTTCCCCATCTCTCTTCCTCTTGTGGGATCTCTCATCCCCATCCCCCTTCCTCCTGTCGGATCTGTCATCCCCATCCCCCTTCCTCTTGTGGGATCTCTCTCCCACATCCCCCTTTCTCCTGTGCGATCTCTCTCCCCCATTCCACTTCCTCCCATGGGATCCCTCTCTCCCCCATCCCCCTTCCTCCTGTGGGAAGTCTCTCCCCCATCCCCTTTCCTCCTGTGGGATCTCTCTTCCCCATCCCCCTTCCTCCTGTTTGAACTCTCATCCCCATCCCCTGCTCCTGTGGGATCCCTCTTCTCCATCCCCCTTCCTCATGTGGGACCTCTATTCCACAACCCTTCTTCCTGTGGGATCCCTATTCCCCATCCCCATTCCTCCTGTGGGATCTCTCTTCCCCATCCCCCTTCCTCCTGTTGGATCTCTCACCGCCATCCCCCTTCCTCTTGTGGGTTCTCTCTTCCCCATTCCCCTTCCTCTCGTCGGATTTCTCTGCCCCATCCGCCTTCCTCCTGTGGGATCTCTCTTCAACATCCGCTTCCTCCTTTGGGATCTCTCTCCCTCCTTCCCCTTCCACCTGTGGGTCCTCTATTCCCCTTCCCTTCTTCCTGTGGGATCCGTCTTCCCCATCCGCCTTCCTCCTGTGGGATCTCTCATCCCCTTCTTCCTTCCTCGTGGGATCTCTCTCCCCCATCCCCCTTCCTCTTGTGCGATCTCTCTTCAACATTCCCCTTCCTCTCGTCGGATTTCTCTGCCCCATCCGCCTTCCTCCTGTGGGATCTCTCTTCAACATCCGCTTCCTCCTTTGGGATCTCCCTTCCCCTTCCCCTTCCACCTGTGGGTCCTCTATTCCCCTTCCCTTCTTCCTGTGGGATCCGTCTTCCCCATCCGCCTTCCTCCTGTGGGATCTCTCATCCCCTTCTTCCTTCCTCGTGGGATCTCTCTCCCCCATCCCCCTTCCTCTTGTGGGATCTCTCTTCCCCATTCCCCTTCCTCTCGTCGGATTTCTCTGCCCCATCCCCCTTCCTCCTGTGGGATCTCTCTCCCCCATCCCCCTTGCTCCTATGCGATCTCTCTCCCCCATCCCACTTCCTCCTGTGGGAACTTCTCTCCCCCATTCCCCTTCCTCCTGTTGGATGTCTCTCCCCCATCCCCCTTCCTTTTGTGGGATTTCTCTGCCCCATCCCCCTTCCTCCTGTGGGATCTCTCTCCCACATCCCCCTTTCTCCTGTGCGATCTCTCTCCCCCATTCCACTTCCTCCCATGGGATTTCTCTCCTCCATCCCCCTTCCTTTTGTGGGATCTCTCTTCCCCATCCCTTCCTCTTGTGGGATCTCTCTTCTCCATCCCCCTTCCTCCTGTGGGAAGTCTCTCCCCCATCCCCTTTCCTCCTGTGGGATCTCTCTTTCCCACCCCCCTTCTTCCTGTGGGATCTCTCTTCCAAATCCCCCAACTCTTGTAGGATCTCTCTTCCACATCCCCCTTCCTCCTCTGGGAGCAGTCTTCTCCATCCCCCTTCCTCCGGTGGTATATCTCTCTCCCATCCCCCTTCCTCCTGTGGGAACGCCCTTCCCCATCCCCTTCCTCCTGTGGGACCGCTCTTCCCCATCCCTTCTTCCTCTGGGATCCCTCTTCTCCATCCCACTTCCTCCGGTGGGATCTCTCTCCCCCATCCCGCTTCCTCCTGTGGGACCTCTATTTCCCATGACTTCTTCCTGTGGGATCCCTCTTCTCCATCCCCCTTCCTCCTGTTGGATCTCTCTGCCCCATCCCCCTTCCTCCTGTGGGAACTCCCTTCCCCATCCCTTTCCTCCTGTGGGACCTCTATTCCCCATCCCTTCTTCCTGTGGGATCCCTCTTCTCCATCCCCCTTCCTCCTGTGGGATCTCTCTTCCCCATCCCTCTTCCTCCGGTTGTATATCTCTCCCCCATCCCCCTTCCTTCTGTGGGACCTCTATTCCGCAACCCTTCTTCCTGTGGGATCCCTATTCCCCATCCCCATTCCTCCTTTGGGATCTCTCTTCCCCATCCCCATTCCTTCTGTGGGATCTCTCTTCCCCATCTCTCTTCCTCTTGTGGGATCTCTCATCCCCATCCCCCTTCCTCCCTTTGGAACTCACTCCACCATCCCCCTTCCTCCTGTGCGAACTCCCTTCCCCATCCCTTCTTCCCGTGGGATCCCTGTTCTCCATCCCCCTTCCTTCTGTGGGATCTCTCTCCCCCATCCCCCTTCCTCCTGTGGGAACGCCCTTCTCCATCCCCTTCCTCCTGTGGGACCGCTCTTCCCCATCCCTTCTTCCTCTGGGATCCCTCTTCTCCATCCCACTTCCTCCGGTGGGATCTCTCTTCCCCATCCCCCTTCCTCATGTGCGATCTCTCTTCCACATCCGCTTCCTTCTGTGTCTTTCCATCCTTTACCTGAGGTGTTGTCTCTTCCTCCATCTCCCATCGACATTTCCCGATTCTCAAATCTTCCTCACTGTTTGACTTTCTCCCCTTCACCCCTGCCGTTTCCGACTGTCTCACGTCAGGAACACTTTTCTATCCATCAGGGAATGAGAGAGAATATGTGGAGTTTGCAGGGTCACAGCGACAGACGAAATTACTGACATTCGGTGAATTCATTGGAGCTGGGCAGTGAGGGACATTGACAGTGATGGGAACTATGATCAGTGAATTAATAAAGGGTTTAATGTTTCCTGAAATATCCGAGTGAGAGAAATTCCCTCAGACCCACGGTTTTAATCACTATGTTCATCAATCTGTCTGTTTGTGTTTAGACTGAACAATAATAAACTGGGGGATTCAGGAGTGAAACTGGTGTCTGCGGCTCTGAGGAACCCGGAGTGTAAAATACAGAGACTGGGGTAAGTACCAGACTGTGGGAGATTGTGTTTTCAGTCACTGGGTGTCTGACACTGAATATTAATGTGATCAGTAATTCTGTTACTGATAAACACTGGGGATTTGTACCGTCTCCTGTCTCTCTCTGTCCTTCACCCTCACTCTCTCTCATCTCCAGGCTGGGGGGTGTCGGTCTCACAGATTCTGGTGCCGAGGATCTCGTCTCCGCTCTCAGTACAACCCCATCACTGACGGAGCTGGACCTGAGTAATAATAAACTGGGGGATTCAGGAGTGAAACTGGTGTCTGCGGATCTGAGGAACCCGGAGTGTAAAATACAGAAACTGCGGTAAGTACCAGACTGTGGGAGATTGTGTTTACAGTCACTGGGTGTCTGACACTGATCATTAATGTGATCAGTAATTGTGTTACTGATAAACACTGGGGATTTGTACCGTCTCCTCTCTCTCTCTGTCCTTCACCCTCACTCTCTCTCATCTCCAGGCTGAACAATGTCGGTCTCACAGATTCTGGTGCCGAGGATCTCGTCTCCGCTCTCAGTACAAACACATCACTGACGGTGCTGAACCTGGCATCAAACCCTCTGACAGACCGATCTATCCCCGGTCTCCGCCGCCTCATACTGACCCTCCCGAGACTGAAGCTGATCGAGTGAGTGTTTGCGTTAATGTTCAATGTGATAAAATATCAGCGGATCCGTGGGTTTTCTGGTGATATTTGTCTGTGAGTGTTGTTGAAACATTAACCCCGGTCCCCTGTTACTGACACTGTTGTGTAATCTGTTTATTTCATCTTTATTCTCCCATCTGATTCAGGCTGGGGTACAATCGGTTCAGTGGGACCGGGGGGAAGGAACTGAGATCTCTGGAGGAAGTCAGACCCCGACTGACAGTGACCGTGTGAACATCTGAATGTGTGAACATCCCCGCCCGCGGGATTTGGACATTTGGCCGACTCCCCGCCCTCCCCTTTAACTCCCGCCCTTACCTTGAACGGCTGCGCGCCGGGGCTGATTCCCAACGGTTTTAACGGAACCGACTCGGGCCTGGCGCTGTGTGCGTCGCTCGGAGCGGTCCCGCAGTGACGTGTTTCCGAGACTCCCCACGTGACACCCCGGAGAATTACCCAGACAGGAAGAGCCCGGGGTCCGGGGCTCAGTCTGGGACACCGGTGTCCCGGGGTGGGGGGGATGATCCCGGGAGAGAATCCTTTTGCTCCCTTTGCTGAGGACGGTGCATTCGGCAGCCTCGCCGATATAATGATGTTAAATGGACAAATCCCTCGGCAGTGACCCTGGATCTGCAGCGATCCCGGACACGGCCCTGAAGTGTGATTTTATGATCATCGGTTCCCCGATGCACAGTGACGGTGAGAAACGGGACTGATTATTCAACCGGTCACTCCTTGTCGCCGGTCAGTTAATTGTGTGTGACTGTGAGCAGATTATTTATTCCCGCACGTTAGCAGCTCACACATTGTTTCATTGATATTTCTCATTAAAAATCAATAAACCGCTGTATCTTCCTGTCTTGTGTCGGACTCGAGTTTTATTTGAGGTTTCTGTTGCCTCCCACACCCTGTGCACTGCAACAGTGGGTCGGAGCTCCTCACACTGACACAGTAGCGTCTCAGCTCCAGGCTGAGGGAGGTCGGACAAGCAGAGTCTAGGATCCCAGGATCTCATCTCCACCAAAGCCAATTCCTGGCTAATTGACCCCCGCCTGTCCCCCGCAGTTAAAATCGACGTGAATCCACTGAGGTCCCGAGTACGAGAGTGATGGGGGGTGGAAAACCGGCGTCAGACACAGAATGATTCTCCCTCCACACCGTCCCGTCACACACTCCCGGGGTCAGACACAGAGTGAATCTCCCTCCGCACCGTCCCATCACACACTCCCGGGGCCAGACACAGAGTGAATCTCACTCCACACCGTCCCGTCACACACTCCCGGGGTCAGACACAAAGTGAATCTCCCTCCACACCGTCCCGTCACACACTCCCGGGGTCAGACACAGAGTGATTCTCCCTTCACACCGTCCCGTCACACACTCCCGGGGTCAGACACAGAGTGAATCTCCCTCCACACCGTCTCATCGCACACTCCCAGGGTCAGACACAGAGTGAATCTCCCTCCGCACCGTCCCATCACACACTCCCGGGGCCAGACACAGAGTGAATCTCACTCCACACCGTCCCGTCACACACTCCCGGGGTCAGACACAAAGTGAATCTCCCTCCACACCGTCCCGTCACACACTCCCGGGGTCAGACACAGAGTGAATCTCCCTCCACACCGTCCCGTCACACACTCCCGGGGTCAGACACAGAGTGATTCTCCCTTCACACCGTCCCGTCACACACTCCCGGGGTCAGACACAGAGTGAATCTCCCTCCACACCGTCCCATCACACACTCCCGGGGTCAGACACAGAGTGAATGTCCCTCCACACCGTCACATCACACACTCCCGGTGTCAGACACAGAGTGAATCTCCCTCCACACCGTCCCATCGCACACTCCCAGGGTCAGACACAGAGTGAATCTCCCTCCGCACCGTCCCATCACACACTCCCGGGGCCAGACACAGAGTGAATCTCCCTTCACACCGTCCCGTCACACACTCCCGGGGTCAGACACAGAGTGATTCTCCCTTCACACCGTCCCGTCACACACTCCCGGGGTCAGACACAGAGTGAATCTCCCTCCACACCGTCTCATCGCACACTCCCAGGGTCAGACACAGAGTGAATCTCCCTCCACACCGTCCCGTCACACACTCCCGGGGTCAGACACAGAGTGAATCTCCCTCCACACCGTCCCATCACACACTCCCGGGGTCAGACACAGAGTGAATGTCCCTCCACACCGTCACATCACACACTCCCGGTGTCAGACACAGAGTGAATCTCCCTCCACACCGTCCCATCGCACACTCCCAGGGTCAGACACAGAGTGAATCTCCCTCCACACCGTCCCATCACACACTCCCGGGTTCAGACACAGAGTGATTCTCCCTCCACACCGTCCCACCACACACTCCCGGGGTCAGACACAGAATGATTCTCCCTCCACACCGTCCCATCACACACTCCCGGGGTCAGACACAGAGTGAATCTCCCTCCACACCGTCCCATCACACACTCCCGGAGTCAGACACAGAGTGAATCTCCCTCCGCACCGTCCCATCACACACTCCCGTGTCACACACAGAGTGAATCTCCCTCCGCACCATCCCATCACACACTCCCGGGGTATGTTCATCACCTGACACAACGTTGCGCAGATTCTCAGAACCTTAACAGGAGCCACAATGTTGTGATATAGTTGGGTTGGTTGAGTCGTGTCGCAACAGAGCACTGAATGTCAATACATTCAAGGAATTCAGTGTGTGCCTCAGGGAGAGGATTTCGGGGGAACACACACCAGTCCTCAACGATGGATCAGAAATGGAATGGTGACCAGTTTCATGGTTTTGGGTGTCAGCATCTCAGAGGATCCATCCCGTGACGGGCATATTGATAGAATGAGAACAAAGAGATTGATCTACTTCACTGGGAGGTTAAGAAGTCTTGGTATTTCACCAATGATTGGCTGAAAGTTCTACACACACACACACACACACACACACACACACACACACACACACACACACACACACACACACACACACAGACACACACACACACACGCACACACAAACACACACACACACACACACACACATACAGACGCACACACACGCGCGCGCACACACACACACACACACACACACACACACACACACACACACACACACACACACACACACACATATCTCGGGAGGTACTCGGGAGCTGTCCGGCATCGGCCCCACCCATGGGTGCACTGTAACCGATGTTGCAGAAGCGACAAACTCCAACATGTTGTCGCTTCTGAAGGATTGAATACTGTCAGGGACCCGGGTGGGTTGTAACAATTGGATGATGCGGGTTCCGACTCCTCCGCTATCGTTGTAAATCATCGAACACAATTCTTAAAATACTCTGAGAGTTGTTTTCACACGCCCAGCAGTTACACACACACAATTCTCGAGGGACTCAACAAGTCTTGCAGCATACATGGAAGGACAGTGTTGCAGTCCAAAGCCCTTCATCAAGACTGGAAAAGAAATGACAAGAAACCAGCACAGGAATGTTGGGGGAGGGAAAGCGGGTCAAACTGAAACGCCAGTGACCGCGTCTTCAGCAGTAACTAGACTCTTGTTCAAATCCAGCTGACGTGCAGTTTACAAATCTAGTTTCTCCTCCGCGGATCAACAGGATCCCAATACTGGCCCCAGCAGCCAGAAGAGCGTCAGAGACATTGCAGATGTTCCAGAAAGCGGCTGGGGAAAGGTAATGTCCAGGTTGGGTGTGTTAAAGTACACGTGGAACACTGCCTACCGTCTGGGTGGGAGAACCAGCTGATGGTTTGGGTCCTGGTACCTTCATTCGGGATCTCGGATCCGAAGCGCACACTGCGTCTCTCTCCACAGCTGCTGCCTGAACCTGCGTGTCCTTACAGTAATTTGTCCCCATTCCAGGAAGAACTGACAGTCGGAAAGAAATCACTGACAGGAGATCAGAGACCAAAGTGTTCTGCAGTGGCGCAGCTACAGAGTCCCGTGTTCAATCTCTCTCTCTCTCTCTCCGTTCTCTCTCCCTCTCACTGGACGCTAATAAAGGGTTAATTGTGTTGCCGTGGATCTGATTTCGGCAGCTGCAGTCGGCTCCAGCCTTTGTTGCAAATTAATTTGATTCTGAGCAAACTGGTATTGTGTAACCAACACTCCCCGAGTTCAATTCAACGAGCCCTTAATTATCTGGAAAACAATGGAAAAGCATCTCGAAAATGTGAGACTTTGACATGCTTCATCCTGTTTTGTCAGATCAGAGACTTATTTTGTACCTACAGTGTCCAGAACATCTGATGTCGGATGCGCACATGGAGACAACAATAATGGAACCACCCGGCTCCTCTCACCTCCACAAACATTCACAAGGATCTACCCCAGACACTCCTATCCCGGTTCCCCATCATCTCCGATACCGACCCTTCGGGCGGTATTCGTCTCCTCTTTAATTCCCTCCCAGTGGTCGGCCCTCAATTTCCATCCTGGGTAGATGATTCCTAACATCTGAACAGGATTTCCCAAACACACCGGATTCAAACTTGCAATTCTGTCCCATCCACAAATAGTAACGAAGGGGGTAAAAAAATACATCTTCACAGCACAATGTGCACATCTCTCCGGTAATCATTAACAGTGTACGCAGTTACAGAGATGGGGAAGGTTTTTAGGGTCCGGAGAGGGTTACGGAGACTCTGATGGGAGCAGCAATGGAGGTGCATACAGCGACAGGGTGGTTGTAGGGGGCAGAAATGGGGAGATGTGTAATGCTTGCCGGGTGCTTCAGAAACCGGGAAGGGTAAAGGAGAGGGGGGGGGGGGTCGGATAGAGGGGTGCAGGGTCTTGACGGATTTACAGACAGATAGAGATGTAGCGTCAGCAGCGGAAAATGGCAAAGCAGAGAGCAGGGAGTATCCATCATTTTGATCTGTTTCCTCATTTTTAAATGTTCTCCAGTTGTTCCATTTCCATAGTGACTGACATGAATATCTTCAACGATTACAGTGGTGAAATACAGTTCCGTCTGAGCAGACATTGACTGATGCGGAAATTTGGACCTGATGTTTGGAAGTTGTTAGTGGAACTGAAGCGGCAAATGGCAAAGCAGAGAGCCCAGCCTCCGTTTCCAGCACAGGATTCTCCGGAGCCTACGCAACTTCCGGTGAGATCCTCCCACCAAGTACATCTTTCCCACCACACCACCCCGATTTCTGCTTTCCGCATGGATCGCCGCCTGCGCGACGCCCTTCTCCATCTCTCCCTCCCCACTGATCTCTCTCCGGGCACTTACCCTTGCAAGAGGAACAAGTGCTAGACCTGTCCACGCACCTCCCTCCTGACCACCATTCAGGGCCACAAACAGTCTTTCCAGGTGAGGCGACGCCCCACCTGTGAGTGATTCGGGGTCATATACTGTGCCCGGTGCTCCCCGTGTGGTCACCTATATATCGGTGAGACCCGGCGTGGAGAGGGAGACCGCGCTGCCGAGCTTCGTTCGCCTGAAAAAGCGGCATCTCCCAGTGGCGAGTCCTCAGGACGGGTTACCAGAGAGTTCATTTCCTTCACATTTATATCAGAGGTGACTGAAGTTTATGACAATTCACGCGCTGGAATTGTTGGAAATATCAAAAAAAGAGTTAGACCAGGAATACACTCAGACGGTCAGGCAGCCTCTGTGGAGGGGGGGAACTGTTAGGATTTCAAGTCGAAGATCCTCTGTCAGAACTGCTGAGCTAATCTCAGGCCCCATGTCCTTCCCTCTTTGGTGAAAGTTCACTTCACAGTTTAGTGCCGCTTTATTGTCCCCCCCCCCCCCAACACCCCACCCTTCTCCTCGTCCTGCATTGCAACGTCGACCTCTGTTCCTCCTTTCACAGATGCTGCCCGACCTGCTGAGTGTTTCCAGCAGATAATGTTTCTGCCCCATTAACGTGATGTTACTTATCCCCCCGGTAAATGGCTCCAAGTTTGGCTGGTTCAGTACTCCCAGCGGCTGCATTTTATTCTCAGATGGGTTGTTTCTTTACTTCGTGAAGTCACGTTTGCACCCCTCGGGGTTCTGCATTCTGAGAAACCCAACAACTTCTCAAAAAACGTCAGGAGGTTCACTCGATAATACGTCGTGACGTCAACTGAAGCTGCTGCTGTGAGGAACGGCTGAGCGATCCTACTAGCAGGCCTGGGCACAGTATGTCCCTCGGGTACCGAAGCAGATAAGCCGACATGGCTCTCCGTAATTTGAACCGAATAGTTCTACCCGCTCTTTAGTTCTCTATTCTCTGAGAAACATGAAATACTCTTCGTCATAGACTTAAATGAAGATATTAATTTTCCGGCATATTGACTTCTAAATAAATCACTCCAGACTGTCGATGATATCTGCAACTCTGCTTCATATTCACTACATACAGTTTTTTTTTTACTTCTGGTGACCGCAGTCGACAGAAGTGCAGACCGTGATAATTGCAAAATAAAATTACCTGGACGTTTCAGTATTCGATTGAAGTGGAATATCAACAGGAACTTTTATTTAGGCGGCAAGCTGATCTTTACAGAAAGGCTATTGTGTTGGCAAGTATAGTTTCCACTTATTTATCAACAATGATAAATAAGTCCAGTCTGCTGGTCATTTGCACCCTTGCGCCATCTATGGTCAGTATTGGGAACTGACTGGACTGAACAAGTTGATTTCAGACTTGTGACAGTACGTCTATATTTTCCTGTCATTTCTGATAAAACGCGTTACGTTCAGATTAGCTTTTTTTTCTGAAAAGAGGGATATTGCCTCGGTTAGATGTCTTGTAACCATGTTTTATTTGAATTGCGCCGTAGCATCACGGTTGAATACAACTGCATCGATGTTTTCCTGAGGATTGTACGAGTTGATGTTTACATTGACACGAGACACGGGCTCTGTCAATAGAACTGAAAGAGGAATGGAATCACTCCTTTCCACTGCAGTCCAATCACACCAGCTGGGCTCGGTAGACCAAGTTACGAACTGCAGTTTATGAAAAGGAGTTCCCGGCCATAATTCTACGGATTTATTTTGTCGGCCTCTTTTTTTCACTGCTGGCTTAACTTAATTTCACTTAAATTTGTTTAATTCAGTATGTCCAGCGGCTGAATTTCGTTCACAAACGGATTGATTCCTTAACATCGTGAAGTCATGCCCGCCCTGCTCGGAGATCTGCACACTGAGAAACAGATCTAATTCTCAAAACTTCAGGAGCTTCACTGTACAGTTGGTGGTGATTCCAAATGAAGCTGCCGGTGTGAAGAGAAGCGGTGTGAAATCCTGTTACAAGCATGGACACAAAATGTCCCTCTGTGACAGAGGCAGATAAACCAGCACGGTTTTCATTTATTTTAAATGAAGAGTAAAAATGCTCTGGCAAGCCTGGAAAATTATCGCTGTAGACTTAAATGTTTATCTCCAGAAATTTGACATAAATAAATCCGGGACATTGACTTACAATTAAAAGTCCTGAAGCACCTCTAGTATATCTGTTATTCTGCTCCAATTTCCCTGTTCCTGATAAACAGTTTTTTTCCCTTGTGACGACTAAAGTAGACAGAATAGAACAGCGTGAAAACTGCAAAATAAAATTGCTCAGAAGTTGAAGTGGTGGCTGGAAGTGGAATATCGACAGAAACTTTCACTTGCCCGGTACAGTGTTCTTTACAGAAAAGCCGTTGTGTTTCCTGGTTACTTTGATCTCAATCTGACAAGCATAATTTCTACGGTCAACGTTGTTCACTGGCTCAGTGGGGTTGTCCTGGCCTGTCTGCAAATAGATTGTTCCATTGCGCCATCTATTGTCAGCAGTGGGAACTGACTGGGCAGAACAAGATAATTTCAGGCTTGTAACGATATCTGTAACAGGTGGGCCCTGAAGCTGAATCATGAAGTTGTCTGGCCCATCTTCAAACAGAAATCGAGATGGTACGTTGTTCCGTTGAAACATCAGTAACACTGAATGTAATTTGATATAATGAGCTACCTGCTCATAACATTCATGTAAGATCCTGCATCGCTCGAACTGAGAGGGTATTGGTACCGGAAGAAGGCAAAGAGTTCAGCGTGAGTGCTCGTGGCGTTGAAACGCAGTCTTGAAGGTGTTAGTGGGAACAGCGGCTGTGGTTGCAAAATCTCCTGTTGAAGATCGGCACTAACAAGCAATAACTCAGCTCAGGAATTTCAGTGTCTGGGCATGACAAAAGAAGAAACACAACTGCACGCGGCGATAAATGACACCGGCGGCAATACAGTGACGTCAGGTCTTTCATTGGCAGAGTTGAAAGAGCAACAGCGCGTAAAACAGGCAGGACGGTGTCACCACAAGGGGGCAGTGTGGAAGATACGGACACGAGATCAATATGGGAGCAACGGTCACACGCCTCCCCGAGCCGCTCACCCTTGCGTCTCGTCTCCTTCAATCTCCAGGATCTGTTCTGTCTCCTTAGCATCGCCTCATCTGATTTTAAAATTCTGGTCCTGCGCCTGGAAGTGACCAGAATTCGCCGGAGAAGCGAAGTCGACTGGAGAAGGAAGGGGCACAGTGGATAGCAGCCGGGAGTGAAACGACGGGGAGCAGTGTAACTGTTCTGTAACATCTTCGAGGACAATGTACTTTCAAAAGAAAGCAGAGCACAGGGCCGAACGGCAAGAATGCTGTTTCGAAGGGAAGAGGGGGATTTCATAAGAACATCGGAAATCGGAGCAGCAGTTGGACATTCAAAGCCTCAAGCCTGATCTGTCAGTCAACAAACTCAAGGCAGATCGATATCGTCCAATTCCTTTGATGACGAGTAGTCTTTGAATTCAGTCAGGGACGGGCACTCCACAACCCTCTAGTCCGGCCCCGGTGAAGCAGCAGGGTCACCAGCACGGGGCCCTGCAGGCAATTACAGAGAGTCCAGGAGGAAACAGGGGAACGGGCTGAAAATAATCTTCATTCAGAATAAGAATGTTTTGCAGGGTAAACCGTGCAATGCCTCCTCCATCTTTCATGATGGGAGTGGGTGGCGGTGAAGACTACCGTCTCTCCACAGAGTCCAAAATTTAACTTGGGGGCAAAAGTGATGTATAATCACCTTTTCCCTTTGAACTGGCAGGCGCTGTGGGCTCTGGGGGTGGCATCCTGTCCCTCGATGATTAACCGCATCATTTGCTGGAACGTTCACACTCTGTGCATCAGATACCAATCTTGCTCTCCCTCCAACCACCCCTCACCCGCCCCCCACTACAGCCGATCTTCTTCTCCTTCCTCTGTCCCGATTACCCCTAATTTTGGCAGTCGGATCTGTACAGAGATAGGAAGGGGGTGAATATGTCGGTTGGGGTCTCAGAGAGGGTCTGGAATCTCAGAGACGGAGACAGTACCCATCCAAGCGGGTGCACGGAACGCACTGCCAGCGACGGTGATGGAGTCAGATACACTAGGATATTTTAAGACACTCTTTGGTAGGTTCATGGATCACAGAAAAATAGAGGTAGGGAAATTCTCGGCAGTTTCTAGAGTAGGTCACCTGATCGGCTCAGTATTGTGGGCCGAAAGGCCTGTGGTGCGCTGGAGATTTCTCTGTCTATGTCCTCTGTTTCGTGTTGTTTCCTCAGTTTACAACGCTCTCCGGTTGTTTTATTTCCATACTGACCGACAAGGATATATTGACTGTTCACAGTTGTGAAACAGAGGTCAGACTGGACAGACGCAGACTAATGACGAGATGTGGGGGGAGTTTGAAAATTGTTTGGAACCGGACCGTTCTGGAGCATTGGAGAGGGCGCCGAGGAAGTTCACCAGGATGCTGCCTCGATCAGAGGACCGTGTGCGTTGAAGAGAGTTCGGTTAATCCTGTGTTATCCTCTCCGGGGTGTTGGAAGCCGCCCGGATATCGCTCACGGGTTCCCAGCCGAGGGTCCATGGGCGCCTCGGTTAATGACAGAGGTCTATGCAGTAAAACAGAAACTCAGGAATCGCTGGCAAAGTCACGATTGGGGAAGTTGCTCGCAAAGTTCTGTCAGGCAGGCAGTTGCCGGCTTCGGACCCCACCAGTGTGAAGGCACGGGAGACGGTTTTCCGAGTGGGGCTTCTCCTTCTCTTTTCTGCCCTTCGGCCTCAGAGCAGGAGATGATGGGTGGGGAGTGAGAGTTCAGGAGGGGCTGGTGGAATAACCCTGGTGAGTAAAGATGATGCAGTTCTGTTAACGTTGCACACGTCGGCCACTAGGTGTCGCTGGTGGAGGAAGGGAACTACAGCAGAGTCGAACTCGACACTGTCTGCGAACAACAGGTAAGAGAGAAAAGGGAAACTGTGGTAATGACTTCCTCATAGTTCCTCAGCATTTCAATTAAACAATAAACAATACAAACAGAACCCACTTTCTGATACTTTTCTCCCTCTCCTCCACAGGCCAGTTCATGGTGAACAAAATACAGGCTGATTTAAACATCTAAGTAAATAAGAGTTTATTTTTCCATCGGGACCTGAGGCTGTACTAATTTTAGGATTCACTCCACATCCAAGCCTTCTCAACACACTCAAGTGCTGAATCAGTTCCAGGAGACTGTAATGATACTAAACCACAGGACACACAACCCGTCCCCCACAGTGCCCTCTAACCCGCTCTTCACACACACATACACACACACACACACACACACACACACACACACACACACACACACATATCTCGGGAGGTACTCGGGAGCTGTCGGGCATTGGCCCCACCCATGGGTGCACTGTGACCGATGTTGCAGAAGCGATAAACTCCAACATGTTGTCGCTTCTGAAGGATTGAATACTGTCAGGGACCCGGGTGGGTGGCAACAGTTGGGTGATGCGGATTCAAACTCCTCAACATTCCTTGTAAACCATTGAACACATTTCTTTAAATAATCTGAGAGTTGTTTTCACACGCCCAGCAGTTACACACACACAATGCTTGAGGGACTCAACAAGTCTTGCAGAATACATGGAAGGACAGTGTTGCAGTCCAAAGCCCTTCACAAAGACTCGAAAAGAAATGACAAGAAACCAGCACAGGAATGTTGGGGGAGGGAAAGCGGGTCAAACTGAAACGCCAGTGATCGCGTCTTCAGCAGTAACTAGACTCTTGTTCAAATCCAGCTGACCTGCAGTTTACAAATCTAGTTTCTCCTCCGCGGATCAACAGGGTCCCAATACTGGCCCCAGCAGCCAGAAGAGCATCAGAGACATTGCAGATGTTCCAGAAAGCGGCTGGGGAAAGGTAATGACCAGTTTGTGTGTGTTAAAGTACACGTGGAACACTGCCTACCGTCTGGGTGGGAGAACCAGCTGATGGTTTGGGTCCTGGTACCTTCATTCGGGATCTCGGACCCGAAACGCAGACTGCGTCTCTCTCCACAGCTGCTGCCTGAACCAGCGTGTCCTTACAGTAATTTGTCCCCATTCCAGGAAGAAATGACACTCGGACACAAAGCACTGACAAGAGATCAGAGACCAAAGTGTTCTGCTGTGGCGCAGCTACAGAGTCCCGTGTTCAATCTCGCTCTCCGCCCTCTCTATCTCTCTCTGGACGTTTACAAAGGGTTAATAAGGTTGCTGTGTGCCTGATTTCTGCAGCAGCAACCGGCTCCATCCTTTGTTGTAAATAAAGCCGGTTCTGAGCAAACTGGCATTGTGTAACCAACACTTCCCGAGTTCAATTCAACGAACACTCAATTGTACCAAAAACAATGGAAAAACATTTCACGACAGTCAACCTTTGACGCCCTTCATCCTGTTTTGTCCGATCAGAGACTTGTTTTGTACCTGCAGTGTCCAGAACATCTGATGTCGGATGCACACATGGAGACAACAACGCAAGCTCTGGAGATGTTGGAAGTATCTAAAAGAAAAAGGAAATCCCGCAATACACTCAGGCTGTCGAGCAGCCTCCGTGGATAAGGAACGGTCAAGATTTCAAGTCGAAGATGCTCCGTCAGTACTGCTGCACGAGTCCCATCGGCCCCATTTCCCTCTCTCTCCGGTGAAGGTTAATTTAATACTTTATTGTTTCCCCACCTCCCAGTCCTGCATTGCAATGTCGACTTCTGTTTTCCCTTTCACAGATGCTTCCCGACCTGCTCACTGTCTCCATCAGATTCTGTTTCTGCCCCTTAATGTTATGTGACTTATACCCCGGGTAACTGGCTCCAAGATTAGTTCGTTCAGTATGTACAACGGCTGTATTTTATTCACAAAGGGGTTGTTCCCTTAACTTCGTGAAATCAGGTTTGCACTGCTCGGGGATCTGTATTCTGAGAAACGCATCTACTTCTCAAAACGTCAGGAGTTTCACTCGACACTACGTCGTGACGTCAACTGAAGCCGCTACTGTGAAGAACGGCTGAGCGATCCTGCTGACAGGCCTGGGCACAGTATGTCCCTCGGGTACCGAAGCAGATAAGCCGACATGGCTGTCCGTAATTTGAACCGAATAGGTCTACCTGCTCCATAGTTCTCTATGCTCGGGAAAACATGAAATACTGTTCGCCGTAGACTTAAATGAAGATATTAAATTTCCGTCAAATTGACTTCTAAATAAATCACTCCAGACCTTCCATGGTATCTGCATCTCTGCTCCATAAATTGCAAAATAAAATTAATTGATTATTTACGTTTAAGTGATCTTTACAAAAAGGCTGCCGTGTTGGGAATTATAATTTCCACTTATTTATAAGCAATGACTGGATGGTGTCCTCTGTCCTGTCTGCTGATCATTTGCTCCCTTGCGCCATCTATTGTCAGCATTGGGAACTGACTAGACAGAACAAGTTGATTTCGGACTTGTGACAGTATCTGTGACAACCGGACCCTGCGGCTGAATCCCAATGCTGTCTGACCCATCTACAACAGAAATAGAGATTGTATGCTGTTTCTGTGATCGGTAATATTGAATGTAAACTAATGTAGTGAGCTACCTGAGTACCTACAATTAACTTTCAGGTAGATCTCTGCACTGTCGCTGCTGTAATGAATACTGACGGTACGTCTATATTTTCCTGTGTCATTTCTGATGAAACGCGTTATGTTCAGAATAGCTTTTTCTGAAAACAGATTTATTGTCTCGGTCAGATGTCTTCTAATCATGTTCTATCTGATTTGCGCCCTTAGCGTCACAGGGGAATACAACTGTATCGTTGTTTTTCTGAGAGTGTAATAGTTGATGTTTACATTGACACGAGACACGGGCTCTGCCAATAGAACTGAAGGAGGAATGGAATTATTCCTTTCTACTGCAGTCCAATCATTTCAGCTGGGAACCTGTCGACCAATTTACGATCGTGACCGACGTATTGGTGTTCATGGCAAATGAATGACAGCTCATGAAGAGGGGGGCGCGGCGTCAGTTCCTCCGGGTCATGGAGAGGGCATGTGATTTACTTTTTTTCGATGGCCGAAGGCTCTGCTCCCGCACTGTACAGCTCTATGTATGATATTAAATTGTTTTCATCGGAAGGCGAGTCAGGAACAAAGCTCCGTAATCATCACATAAATGTTCGGCCTTTGAGAAATCAGAGGTCCATGAGCCAGTAATCATCAGAGGATCAGAGGTGGAGGGGTCAGTAACTTTAAATTTCTGTGAGCCACTCTCTCATAAAACTAGTCCTGCAGCCACAGTAGAGATGTAATTGCGTGGAAAGCACGAGAACTGCTTTATTTCCTCAGGAGCCTGACGAGATCCGGCATGTCATGAAATACCTCGGCAAACCTCTGTGGATGTGTTGCGGGAAGTGCACTGAGAGTCTGCAGTCAGACATCGTGTGGGAAGACCAATGTCTTCGAGCGGAAAATCACCCAGCAGGTGGCGCAGTCGTCCCAGCACGTCACGGGCACAACCCTCCAATCCATTGTGCAGATCCAAGTTAATTTCAGACTTGTGACAGTATCTGTGACAACCGGACCCTGCGGCTGAATCCCGATATTGCCTGACCCATCTACAGTTTAAATAGAGGTTGTATGTTGTTTCTGTGATCGGTAATATTGAGTGTAAACTAATGTAATGAGCTACCTGCGTACCTATAAGATATTGGGTCGGTCAGATATCTTCTAATCATGCTCTATCTGAATTGCGCCCTTAGCGTCACAGGGGAATACAACTGTATCGTTGTTTTTCTGAGAATGTAATAGTTGATGTTTACATTGACACGAGGCACGGGCTCTGCCAATAGAACTGAAAGAGGAATGGAATTATTCCTTTCTACCGCAGTCCAATCACACCAGCTGGGCTCTGTAGACCAAGTTACGAAATGGAGTTTATGGAAAGGAGTTCCCGGCCACAATTCTACGGATTTATTTTGCCGGTCTCTTTTTTCACTGCTGGCTTAATTTAATTTGATTTGAATTTGGTTCATTCAGTATGTCCAGCAGCTGAACTTCGTTCACAAACGGATCGATTCCTTAACTTCGTGAAGTCACGTCCGCCCTGCGAGGAGGATTGTACTCTGAGAAACAGATCTGCTTCTCAAAACTTCAGCAGGTTCACTGCACAGTCGGTGGTGATTCCAAATGAAGCTGCCGGTGTGAAGAGAAGCGACGGGCAATCCTGTTTACAAGCACGGGTACAGAACGTCCCTCTGTGACAGAGGCAGATAAACCGGCATGGTTCTCCTTTTTCTTTTATAAATAAAGAGTTAAAATGTTCTGGCAAGCATGAGACATTATTCACTGTCGACTTAAATAAGCATCTAAGTCAAATTGGTTTTAAAATAAACCTGGCTCTTTGACTTATAAATATGTCCCTTTAGGCTGCCGGCTACAAGCGCTGGCGATGTTGGAGGCATCAAAAAGAAAAAGGAAATCCCGGAAAACACTCAGTGGATAAGGAACGGTTAAGATTTCAAGTCGAAGATGCTCTGTCAGAACTGCTGCACCAGTCCCATCGGCCCCATTTCCCTCTCTATCCGGTGAAGGTTCATTTAATACTTTATTGTTTCCCACCTCCCAGTCCTGCATTGCAATGTCGACTTCTGTTTTCCCTTTCATAGATGCTTCCCGACCTGCTCACTGGCTCCATCAGATTCTGTTTCTGCCCCTTAATGTTATGTGACTTATCCCCCGGGTAACTGTCTCCATGATTAATTCCTTCAATATGTACAACGGCTGTATTTTATTCACAAAGGGGTTGTTTCCTAAACTTCGTGAAATCAGGCTTGCACTGCTCGGGGATCTGTATTCTGAGAAACGCATCGACTTCTCAAAACGTCAGGAGTTTCACTCGACAATACGTCGTGACGTCAACTGAAGCTGCTACTGTGAAGAACGGCTGAGCGATCCTGTTGACAGGCCTGGGCACAGTGTGTCCCTCGGGTACCGAAGCAGATAAGCCGACATAGCTCTCCGTAATTTTAACCTAAAAGTTCTGCCTGCTCTTTAGTTCTCCATGCTCTGGGAAACATGAAATACTGTTCGCCGTAGGGTTAAATGAAGATATTAAATTTCTGGCAAATTGACTTCTAAATAAATCACTCCAGACCTTCCATGATATCTACAACTCTGCTGCATATTCACAGTATCTTTTTTTATACTTCTCATGACAGAAGTCTACAGAAGAGCACAGCGTGAAAATTACAGAATTGCAAAATAAAATTACTTGGATGTTTATGTTTAAGTGATCTTTACAGAAAGGCTGCTGTGTTTCCAAGTATAATTTCCACTTATTTAGCAACGTTGATAAATGACTCGATGGTGTAATCCTGTTCGGTCTGCTGTTCATTTGCTCCCTTGCGCCATCTATAGTCAGTATTGGGAACTGACTGGACAGAACAAGTTAATTTCAGACTTGAGACAGTATTTTGAAAACAGAACCCTGCAGCTGAATCCTGATGTTGTCTGGCCCATCTACAACAGAAATAGAGATTGTATGCTCTTTCTGTGATCGGTGATATTGAATGTAAACTAATGTAATGAGCAACCTGCGTACCTACAATTAACTTGCAGGTAGATCTCTGCGCTGTTGCCGTTGCAATGAATATTGACAGCACGTCTATAATTTCCTGTGCCATTTCTGTTCAGACGGGTTATGTTCAGACTAGGTTTTTTTTTCTGAAAACAGAGACATTAATGTTAGATGTCTTCTAATGATGTTCTTTCTGAATTGCGTCTTAGCGTTACAGGTGTATACAACTGTATCGTTGTTTTTCTGAGAGTGTACGAGTTGATGTTTACATTGACACGAGACACGGGCTCTGCCAATAGAACTGAAAGAGGAATGGAAGCACTCCTTTCTACTGCAGTCCAATCACATCAGCTGGGCTCGGTAGACCCAATTTGTATCCTGTCCACCATATTAGCCTGAATGGCAAACGAATTGGAGTTTATAAAAAGAAGTTCCCGGATATAATTCTACGGAATCATGGAGAGGATACGTTTCATTTTGTCCGCCTCTTTTTTTTCACTGCCTACTTAATTTAGTTTGCATAAGATTGGTTCGTTCAGTATGTGCAGTGGCTGAATTTCATTCACAAAGTGATCGATTCCTTAACGTCGTGAAGTCACGTCGGCGTTGCACAAAGGTCTGAACTCTGAGAAAGAGATCTGCTTCTCAAAACTTCAAGAGCTTCATTTCACAGTCAGCGGCGATTCCAAATGAAGCTGCCGGTGTGAAGAGAAGCGATGGGAAATCCTGCTCACAAACATGGGCACAGAACGTCCCTCTGTGACAGAGGCAGATAAACCGGCACGGTTCTCCATTATTTTAAATGAAGAGTTAAAATGTTTTGGCAAGCGTGGGACGTTATTCGCTGTAGACTTAAATGAACATCTGTGGAAATTTGACATAAATAAATCCCGGAACTTGACTTACAATTAAAAAGCCCTGAAGGACCTCTAGTATATCTGTTACTCTGCTCCACCTTCACTATCCCTGATAAAGTTTTTTCTTTAATATGACGAATAAAGTAGATAGAATAGAGCTGCAAAATAAAATTGCTCAGAAGTTGAAGCGGGTTCGGCAAATGCGCTCGTGATATTGTACGTGAACCCCTCAGGCTCGGACAGCACGTGCTCGACTGGGGGAAGACAGCAACTGAGAAATCTCGTTTCTGTGTATCATCGAATTATTATTTCATTGCGATGGTATTTAACACCATTCTTTCCGTTGTGCTGCTTGCCGCGGCTTGAACAAAGCACAGCAACGTTTCGCTGCCGGTTGCGTTCGGCCTTGCCTGAGAAATTGGACGTTCGACTCAACTGACGCTGAAGGCTAGCGGTATTCGTTTGATATTTAGTTACTTTTTACAGCCGCAGTGATGGCATCGTTTTCCATTGGAGAGTTTCAGTTAACCGCCCAGTTTGGCCGAACGTTTAATGCTTTCCTTTCCCTCTGAACTCTGTTCACATGAAAGTTTGGGAACTTTCGTCCCACTTCAGATTCTCTCTCTCTGCGCTTGGCCATATTCGAAGGAAGTGACAGCTGACGCCATTTTGAAGCTCTGGCCTGAGAATCGCCTTCCTGGGATAGCGGCCCCATCCGGATTTCAACCAACACCGGTTAGTCTCCCGATACAGTGACACCATCCGAACTCCGAGGAACTGCAGGCCAGTCATGATATGTGCACTCCTGCGACCCCTAGCGAGCCAAGCGAGGATGACAGCGATAAAACAAAAAGACTGACAGATATGCCATATGAAGGGAAAGTGAATTCACCCAGGATTGAAGGTGAAACAATTGTTAATCAATATATTAACAGGATAACACCATTGGTGGCAGTTCCAACAACAATTTCTCAGGTGATTGGCAATCTCCTGAGAAACATTCAGTGCTCAGCCGACTCTGTGGCTGTTAACGAAGAAGAACTGAAAGTGTTTCAAACATTAAAGTGGCCATTGACTACTGCACCTGCTTTAAGAAACACTGCTACAAATAAACCATTTATCCGAGATGTTAACGATAAACACCTGATGGAAGTCACACAGGAAAATATAGTCTGAGACCCTGTGTCCATGTATGTTGCAGAAATCTACAGTCCAACACAGTATAGCTTGACATCTCCCTAAACGAACACTAGGGGGCAGCATCAAGTCCGTTTGCTTCTCATTTTTTGGGTATTTGCATTTAGACAATTTTCAACCCGTTCAATTCTTCTACCAAAGTCCTTACCGACACATTTCATGACCCTGTATTCTAGCTGCCATTTCTTTGCCAATTCTCATAATCTCCTTAAGTACTGCTGCAGCCTCTCAAATTCCCCAAAAGAAAACATCAACCGATTCACTTCTGACTCTTCCGCTTGTTGTTTCATCAAAGAATACCAACAGATTTGACAGGCAAGATTTTACCCTGAAGAAATCATGCTGACTAAAGCATATTTTACCAAGTGTCTCCTGGTACCCTGAGATCTCATCCTTAATAATGGACGCCAACAACTTCCCCACCACTGAGGTTAGACTAACTGGCCAATAAGTTGCTTTCTTCTGCCTCTCTCCCTTCCTGAAGCCTGGAGCGCTATCACAGAGATTCTTGATAATAATGCCTCCACAATCTCTCCGGCCACCTCTTTCAGAACCCTGCGGTGTCACCATCTGGTCCAGGTGGCGAGCCTCCCTTCAGACCTTCAGGTTTCTAAGAACCCTCTCCCTTCTAAAGGTGACCACTCATTTCATGATCCCCGACACCTGGAACATCTACCAAACCGCTGGTGTCTTCCACAATGAAAAACAACGCAAAATAATTTCTCACTTCTTCCGCTATTTCCTTGCTCCCCATTGCTACCGCTTCAGCATTATCTTCCTGCGGCCCGATATCCACTCTCACCACTCTTTTACACTTTATGCATCAGAAGAAACTTTTAGCATCCTGGTTAATTTTATGGACTTGCGTAATTTCGCATTCCACCTTTACCAAAAGAAATGACCTTTTCAGTTGCCTTCTGTTAGGTTTTAAAAGTTTTCCGAATAATCTGACGGCCCATTAATTTGGCTCTATTATATGCCCTCGCTTTGAATTGTGTGCTGTCTTTGACGTCTCTTGTTGGCTACGTTTCTGTCATCTTTCCTTTAGAATAATTATTCCTCTTTGGGATGTATATACCCTGCGCCTTCCGAATTGCTCCCGGACACTCCTGCCATTGCTGCTCTGCCGTCACCTCCCCCTAACTCCACTGTAGTACTGACACATCTCACTTCAGGTTCTCCTTCTCAAATTTCTGAATGAATCCGATCTTGTGATCACTCATCCCAAAGGGTTCTTTAACCTTAAGCTCTCTAAACAATTCTGGTTCGTTGGCGGGCAGGATTAAGGAAACCCCCAAGACATTCTACACGTATGTGAGGAGCAAGAGGATGAGATGTGAAAGAATAGGACCTATCAAGTGTGACAGTGGGAAAGTGTGTATGGAAAAGAAGCAAATAACAGAGGTACTTAATGAATTCCTTCCTTCAGTATTCGCTAAGGAAAAGGATCTTGGTGATTGTAGTGATGACTTGCAGCAGACTGAAAACCTTGAGCATGTAGACATTAAGAAAGAGGATGTGCTGGACCATTTGGAAAGCATCAAGTTGGATAAGTCGCCGGGATCGGACGGGATGTACCCCAGGCTGCTGTGGGGGGCGAGGGAGGAGATTGCTGATCCTCTGCCGATGATCTTTGCATCATCAATGTGGACAGGAGAGGTTCCGGAGGATTGGATGGTTCCAGATGCTGTTCCTTTATTCAAGAGAGGGAGTAGAGATAGCCCAGGAAATTATAGAGCAGTGAGTCTTGATGCAGTGGTTGGTAGGTTGATGGAGATTATTCTGTGAGACAGGATTTAGGATCATTTGGAGAGGCATAATATGATTAGGAATAGTCAGCAAGGCTTTGTCAACGACAGGTCGTGCCTTACGAGCCTGTGATTTTTTTTTGAGGATGTGATTAAAGACATTGATGAAGGAAGAGCAGTAGATGTAGTGTATATGAATTTCAGCAAGGCATTTGATAAGGTACCCCATGCAAGGCTTATTGAGAAAGTAAGGAGGCATGGGATCCAAGGGGACATTGCTTTGTGGATCCAGAGCTGGCTTGCCCTCAGAAGGCAAAGAGTGGTTGTAGACGAGTCATATTCTGCATGGAGGTCGGTTTGCAGTGGAGTGCCTCAGGGATCTGTTCTGGGACCCTTACTCTTCGTGATTTTTATAAATGACCTGGATGAGGAAGTGGAGTGATGGGTTACTAAGTTTGCTAATGACACCAAGGTTGGAGGTGTTGTGGATCGTGTGGAGGGCTGTCAGAGGTTACAGCGGGACCTTTCCTCCGTGACTACTTGCATTGAAATACAGACAGCTCAGGATATTGGTTGCACCATACTTAACATAGAACAAGGAAAATACAGTAGTACAGCACAGTAAAGGCTTTTCGGCCCACAATGTTTTGCCGACCCTTAACCCTGCCTCCCATATAACCCCACAAATTAGATTCCTCCATATACCTCTCTAGTAGTCTCTCAAATTTCACTAGCGTATCAACCTCCACCACTGACTCAGGCAGTGCATTCCATGCAGCAACCATTTTCTGAGTAAAAAACCTTCCTCTAATATCCCCCTTGAACTACCCTCCCCTTACATTAAAGCCATGTCCTCTTGTACTGAGCAGTGGTGCCCTGGGGAAGAGGCGCTGGCTGTCCACTCTGTCTATTCCTCTTAATATCTTGTACATCTCTACCATGTCTCATCCTCCTTCTCTCCAAAGAGTAAAGCCATAGTTCCCTTAATCTTTGATCATAATCCATACTCTCGAAACCAGGCAGCATCCTGGTAAATCTCCTCTGTACCCTTTCCAATGCTTCCACATCCTCCCTATACTGAGGCGACCAGAACTGGACACAGTACTCTAAGTGTGGCCTAACTAGAGTTTTATAGAGCAGCATCATTACCTCGCGACTATCAAACACCATCCCTCGACTTATGAAAGCTAACACCCCATAAGCTTTCTTAACTACCCTATCTACCTGTGAGGCAACGTTCAGGGATCTGTGGACCTGTACCCCCAGATCCCTCTGCTCCTCCACACTACCAAGTCTCCCGCAATTTAATTTCTACTCTGTCTTGGAGTTTGTCCTTCCAAAGTGTACCACCTCACACTTCACCGGGTTGAACACGGGTCCCCTTTGTGATCAGCTACTGTTGGTGATACCTCGTGTGAGGATTCGAAGGACAACGGGAAGAACGACGACACCTGTTTATTTGATGTTCTCCTGTCGTGGATTTCGCCTTGGATTACAAATACAACATAAAACCATATAACAATTACAGCACGGAAACAGGACATCTCGGCCCTTCTAGTCCGTGCCGAACGCTTACTTTCACCTAGTCCCACCGACCCGCACTCAGCCCATAACCCTCCATTCCTTTCCTGTCCATATACCTGTCCAATTTTACTTTAAATGACAATACCGAACCTGCCGCTACCACTTCTACTGGAAGCTCGTTCCACACAGCCACCACTCTGAGAAAATCAATTCGCACTCGTGTTACCCTTAAACGTTTGCCCCTTATCTCTCAACTCATGTCCTCTTGTTTGAATCTCCCCTACTCTCAATGGAAAAAGCCGATCCACGTCAACTCTATCTATCCCCCTCATAATTTTAAATACCTCTATCGTCCCCCCTCAGTCTTCTACGCTCCAAAGAATAAAGACCTAACTTGTTCAACCTTTCCCTGTGACTTAGGTTCTGAAACACAGGTAACATTCTAGTAAATCTCCACTGTACTCTCTCTATTTTGTTGACATCTTTCCTATATTTCCGTGACCAGAACTGTACAAAATACTCCAAATTCGGCCTCACCAATGCCTTGTACAATTTTAACATTACATCCCAACTCCTATACACAATGCTCTGATTTATAAAGGCCAACATACCAAAACCTTCCCTCACCACACTATCCACATGAGATTGCACCTTCATGGAACTATGCACCATTATTCTTAGATCACTCTGTTCTACTGCATTCCTCAATGCCCTACCATTTACCATGTATGTACTATTTGGATTATTCCTACCAAAATGTAGCACCTCACACTTATCAGCATTAAACTCCATCTGCCATCGTTCAGCCCACTCTTCCAACTGGCCTAAATCTCTCTGAAAGCTTTGAAAACCTTCTTCATTATCCACAGCGCCACCTATCTTAGTTTCATCTGCATACTTACTAATCCAATTTACCACCCTATCATCCCGATCATTAATGTATATGACAAACAACATTGGACCCAGTACAGATCTCTGAGGTGCACCACTAGTCACCGGCCTCCAACCTGACAGACAGACAGACAGACAGACAGACAGACAGACAGTCAGACAGACATACTTTATTGATCCCGAGGGAAACTGGGTTTCGTTACAGCCGCACCAACTAAGGATAGTGTAGAAATGTCGCAATATAAAACCATAAATAATTAAATAATAATAAGTAAATTTTTCCAAGTGGAAATTAGTCCAGGACCAGCCTATTGGCTCAGGGTGTCTGACACTCCGAGGGAGGAGTTGTAAAGTTTGATGGCCACAGGCAGGAATGACTTCCTATGACGCTCAGTGTTACATCTCGGTGGAATGAGTCTCTGGCTGACAAATAGTTATCCACCACTACACTCAGGCATCTCCCATCCAGCCAGTGTTGAATCCATATTACTACTTCATTACTTGAAGTATGATTGAATCTTCCTAACTAACCTACCGTGTGGAACCTTGTCAAAGGCGTTACTAAAGTCCATATAGACAACATCCACTGCTTTACCCTCGTCAACTTTCCTCGTAACCTCTTCAAAATATTCAGTAAGATTTGTCAAACATGAACTTCCACGCACAAATCCATGTTGACTGTCCCTAAACAGACCCTGTCTATCCAGATAATTATATATACCATCTCTAAGAATACTTTCCACTAATTTACCCACCGCTGACGTTAAACGTACAGGCCGATAAGTGCTAGGTTTACTCTTAGAACCCTTTTTAAACAATGGAACTACATGAGCAATACGCCAATCCTCCGGCACCATCCCCGTTTCTAATGACATCTGAAATATTTCTGTCAGAGCTCCTGCTATTACTACATTAACTTCCCTTAAGGTCCTAGGGAATATCCTGTCAGGAGCCGGAGACTTATCCACTTTTATATTCTTTAAAAGCGCCAGTACTTCCTCTTATTTAATCATCATAGTTTCCATAACTTCCCTACTTGTTTCCCTTACCTGACATAATTCAATATCCTTCTCCTCAGTGAATACCGAAGAAAAGAAATTGTTCAAAATCTCCCCCATCTCTTTTGGCTCCACACATAGCTGTCCACTCTGATTCTCTAAGGGACCAATTTTATCCCTCACTATCCTTTTGCTATTAATATAACTGTAGAAACCTTTCGGATTTATTTTCACCTTACTTGCCAAAACAACCTCATATCTTCTTTTAGCTTTTCTAATTTCTTTGTTTAGATCCTTCTTACATTCTTTATGTTCCTCGAGCAGCTCATTTACTCCATGCTGCCTATATTTATTACAGATCTCTCTCTTTTTCCGAACCAAGTTTCCACTATACCTTGAAAACCATGGCTCTCTCAAACTTTTAAACTTCCCTTTCAACCTAACAGGAAGATAAAGATCCTGCACCCTCAAAATGTCACCTTTAGATTACCTCCATTTTCTATTACATCCTTCCCATGAAACGAATTGTCCCCGTGCATTCTTTCTAAATCCTTTCGCATGTCTTCAAAGTTAGCCTTACTCCAATCAAAAATCTCAACCCTGGTCCCAGACCTATCTCACTCATAACAACAATAACCACTCTGTGCATTGGAACTGAACTGAACTTTCTAACATACCATCGTAAGACTGTAACTATTAGCACCTGAGCTTGAATTTGTTTGGGGAACTTTATCTGTACACCGATATATGCACAATGCTGCTAACTTTTGATTACCTGGTTCAGTTGCTATATTTAGTAGTTACTCATAAAATAGTGATTGTTAACTGCAAAATCAGATTCCAGGTGTGACCTCTCCTCCCAATAACCCCGCCCTCTATTTTCTCTCATCCCGACCATCTCTCACTGACCCCGGCCTCTCCTCCCGCTGACACCATCCACACTTCGCAGTGATTCCCCTCCACACGCCACCTCGAACCGCGCCCCCTCCCCTTGTCTCCGTGACCGCCTCCCTCCGATTGGATCTCCGTGAGACTGTAGTTCAGCGGCCTGCAAACATCCGGAATTATACACACCCCCTCCCACATCTGCACTAACTGCCCAGTTCCGCTGCCCCGCCCCCACCCCCAGCTTCCGAAAGAGGGGATGGTTAAAGACGACCAGACGACCAATCGGATCAAATCGTTTTATTGGCGAAAAGCTTGTGCATCGAACAGCTGACGGTTCAGGTGGCCTCAGCGAGCTGGAGAGGTGGGTCTGCTGGTATTCCGGGAGCGCGGGACGTGTCGGTGAGTTGGCGGGGTAAGGTGGGTGTGTAGGGTCTGGGGGAGGTGGGTGGGATCTGTGGACAGGATGACCCAAACACAGCATTAAGCAGTGGGTAGCTGAAGGGTGTCCCAATTACCCCGTGTGACGAGCTTTGTAAGGAGGGAGGGGAATATTCCCGAGGGGTGGACCGCAAGCACAGCGAGGGGTTGGCATCGGTCAGGAAACTCTCGTTTCTCAGACCAAGGGTTCCAGCTGATGGCAATCACTGCAGTTTTCCTGGATCGCCACCAGAACTGCCGGCTTGACAGTGGGAACGAACACCTCCATGTGGACGAAGTTGGAGGGGACTCCGATATCCATCTGTGGGGAGGGTCACTCGGTTAGTCATGGGAGTCCCGACCGCTAACCCCTCCTTCCCACTGCCACCTCCGTGACCCGCGCTCTCGCGAGACTTCCCTCCACATTCCCGCCACTTCATCGCTCACTGCTCCCCTCCCCGTCTCCTTCAAACCTTCCTCTCCTACATCCCTCAAGGTCCCTATCACCCCTCCTTACCCTACACCCCTCCCCGTCTCTATCACCCCTCCCTACCCTACACCCCTCCCGGTCTCTATCACCCCTCCTTACCCTACACCCCTCCCGGTCTCTATCACCCCTCCTTACCCTACACCCCTCCCCGTCTCTATCACCCCTCCTTACCCTACACCCCTCCCGGTCTCTATCACCCCTCCTTACCCAAAACCCCTCCCGGTCTCTATCACCCCTCCCTACCCTACACCCCTCCCCGTCTCTATCACCCCTCCCTACCCTACACCCCTCCCCGTCTCTATCACCCCTCCCTACCCTACACCCCTCCCGGTCTCTATCACCCCTCCCTACCCTACACCCCTCCCCGTCTCTATCACCCCTCCCGGTCTCTATCACCCCTCCCTACCCTACACCCCTCCCCGTCTCTATCACCGCTCCCTACCCTACACCCCTCCCCGTCTCTATCACCCCTCCTTACCCTACACCCCTCCCGGTCTCTATCACCCCTCCTTACCCTACACACCTCCCCGTCTCTATCACCCCTCCCTACCCTACACCCCTCCCCGTCTCTATCACCCCTCCCTACCCTACACCCCTCCCCGTCTCTATCACCCCTCCTTACTCTACACCCCTCCCCGTCTCTATCACCCCTCCCTACCCTACACCCCTCCCCGTCTCTATCACCCCTCCTTACCCTACACCCCTCCCCGTCTCTATCACCCCTCCCTACCCTACACCCCTCCCCGTCTCTATCACCCCTCCCTACCCTACACCCCTCCCGGTCACTATCACCCCTCCTTACCCTACACCCCTCCCCGTCTCTATCACCCCTCCCTACCCTACACCCCTCCCCGTCTCTATCACCCCTCCTTACCCTACACCCCTCCCCGTCTCTATCACCCCTCCTTACCCTACACCCCTCCCCGTCTCTATCACCCCTCCCTACCCTACACCCCTCCCGGTCTCTATCACCCCTCCCTACCCTACACCCCTCCCCGTCTCTATCACCCCTCCCTACCCTACACCCCTCCCCGTCTCTATCACCCCTCCTTACCCTACACCCCTTCCCGTCTCTATCACCCCTCCCTACCCTACACCCCTCCCCGTCTCTATCACCCCTCCCTACCCTACACCCCTCCCCGTCTCCATCACCCCCTCCCTACCCTACACCCCTCCCCGTCTCTATCACCCCTCCCTACCCTACATCCCTCCCCGTCTCTATCACCCCTCCCTACCCTACACCCCTCCCCGTCTCCATCACCTCCTCCCTCCCCTACACCCCTCCCCGTCTCCGTCACCCCCTCCCTCCCCTACACCCCTCCCCGTCTCCATCACCTCCTCCCTCCCCGTCTCCGTCACCCCCTCCCTCCCCTACACCCCTCCCCGTCTCCGTCACCCCCTCCCTCCCCTACACCCCTCCCCGTCTCCGTCACCCCCTCCCTCCCCTACATCCCTCCCCGTCTCTATCACCCCTCACTACCCTACACCCCTCCCCGTCTCCTTCAAACCTTCCTCTCCTACATCCCTCCCGGTCTCTATCACCCCTCCCTACCCTACACCCCTCCCCGTCTCTATCACCCCTCCCTACCCTACACCCCTCCCCGTCTCTATCACCCCTCCCTACCCTACACCCCTTCCTCGTCGTAATCGTCCCTCCCTCCCCCACAACCCTCCCCGTTTTTGTTAATCCTAGCCTCCCTTACCCGCTCCCCGTCTCCGTCACCCCCTCCCTCCCCTAAACCCCTCTCCGATTCCGTCACACGCTCCCTCCCCTACACTCCTCCCCGTCTCTGACTTCACTGTCATCCCCTCCCTCCCCTCTAACCCGCCTGGTCTCCTACCTCCCCTGAACCACTCCTCGGCTCGACACCCCCTCCAGCTCCTACATCTCCTGAAGGCTCCGTCACTCTCTCCTCTACGTCCGTCCCCATCTCCATCTTACTCTCTCTCCCGAACAACATCTACGTCCCTGGCAGCCCTCCTGGTCTCCATTCCCCTCCCACCCCTCCCCGTCTCCATTCCCCTCCCAAACCCTCCAATCTCCATTCCCCTCCCACCCCTCCCCGTCTCCATTCCCCTCCCAAACCCTCCAATCTCCATTCCCCTCCCACCCCTCCCCGTCTCCATTCCCCTCACACCCCTCCCAGTCTCCATTCCCCTCCCAAACCCTTCAATCTCCATTCCCCTCCCACCCCTCCCCGTCTCCATTCCCCTCCCACCCCTCCCCGTCTCCATTCCCCTCCCAAACCCTTCCGATCTCCATTCCCATCCCACCCTTCCCGGTCTCCATTCCCCTCCCACCACCTCCCGATCTCCATTCCCCTCCCGGTCTCCATTCCCCTCCCACCCACCCCCCCGTCTCCAATCCTCTCCCACGCCCTTCCGATCTCCATTCCACTCCCACCCCCTCCTGGTCTCCATTCCCCTCCCACCCCTCCCCGTCTCCATTCCCCTCCCACCCCTCCCCGTCTCCATTCCCCTCCCACACCTCCCCGTCTCCATTCCCCTCCCACCCCTCCCCGTCTCCATTCCCCTCCCAAACCCTCCAATCTCCATTCCCCTCCCACCCCTCCCCGTCTCCATTCCCCTCCCAAACCCTCCAATCTCCATTCCCCTCCCACCCCTCCCCGTCTCCATTCCCCTCCCAAACCCTCCAATCTCCATTCCTCTCCCACCCCTCCCCGTCTCCATTCCCCTCACACCCCTCCCAGTCTCCATTCCCCTCCCAAACCCTTCAATCTCCATTCCCCTCCCACCCCTCCCCGTCTCCATTCCCCTCCCACCCCTCCCCGTCTCCATTCCCCTCCCACACCTCCCCGTCTCCATTCCCCTCCCACCCCTCCCCGTCTCCATTCCCCTCCCAAACCCTCCAATCTCCATTCCCCTCCCACCCCTCCCCGTCTCCATTCCCCTCCCAAACCCTCCAATCTCCATTCCCCTCCCACCCCTCCCCGTCTCCATTCCCCTCCCAAACCCTCCAATCTCCATTCCTCTCCCACCCCTCCCCGTCTCCATTCCCCTCACACCCCTCCCAGTCTCCATTCCCCTCCCAAACCCTTCAATCTCCATTCCCCTCCCACCCCTCCCCGTCTCCATTCCCCTCCCACCCCTCCCCGTCTCCATTCCCCTCCCAAACCCTTCCGATCTCCATTCCCATCCCACCCTTCCCGGTCTCCATTCCCCTCCCACCACCTCCCGATCTCCATTCCCCTCCCGGTCTCCATTCCCCTCCCACCCACCCCCCCGTCTCCAATCCTCTCCCACACCCTTCCGATCTCCATTCCACTCCCACCCCCTCCTGGTCTCCATTCCCCTCCCACCCCTCCCCGTCTCCATTCCCCTCCCACCCCTCCCCGTCTCCAATCCCCTCCCACCCCCTCCTGGTCTCCATTCCCCTCCCACCACCTCCCGATCTCCATTCCCCTCCCGGTCTCCATTCCCCTCCCACCCCCCCCCCCCGTCTCCAATCCTCTCCCACACCCTTCCGATCTCCATTCCACTCCCACCCCCTCCTGGTCTCCATTCCACTCCCACCCCTCCCCGTCTCCATTCCCCTCCCACCCCTCCCCGTCTCCAATCCCCTCCCACCCCCTCCTGGTCTCCATTCCCCTCCCACCACCTCCCGATCTCCATTCCCCTCCCGGTCTCCATTCCCCTCCCACCCACCCCCCCCGTCTCCAATCCTCTCCCACACCCTTCCGATCTCCATTCCACTCCCACCCCCTCCTGGTCTCCATTCCACTCCCACCCCTCCCCGTCTCCATTCCCCTCCCACACCTCCCCGTCTCCAGTTCCCTCCCACCCGCTCCCGGTCTCCATTCACCTCCCACCCCTCCCGGTCTCCATTCTCCTCCCACCCGCTCCCGGTCTCCATTCCCCTCCCACCCGCTCCCGGTCTCCAAACCCCTCCCACCCCCTCCTGGTCTCCATTCCCCTCCCAAACCCTCCAATCTCCATTCCCCTCCCACCCTTCCCGGTCTCCATTCCCCTCCCACCCCTCCCCGTCTCCATTCCCCTCCCAGCTCTGCTCCCTTCCCGCTTCTGTGTGGAAACTCGACCTTGATCAGCAGAAGTTTCCCGAGCATGAAAGGCTGGTGCTGCTCACGGTACGTTTTCGCGACGAATATCTGCTCTAAGGTTTGGATGCGACTCTTCGCGTCGGATTTCACCTGGACAGGAACAACACAAACTTCTGAATCTCCCGGAGAGGACAGAGCGGGACGAGGAAGGGTGTCCGGAAGCGAGTGGCGGTATCATTTCTTTTTCTCTTCCCCCCCCCCTCCATTTCTCCGCTTTTCCTCGTTCCGTCTCTCGCCTTTCTCCACCTCGTACCCTTACTCCCCACTCTTCCTCGTCTCTCTCTGACCACCCACACTCCGTCTCCCTCTTTCCCCTCTCTCCGATTCCCATGCTCTCTCACCCCTCACCGTCTCCTTCTTCCCCCTCTCTCCGCCTCCCTGCTCTCTCAACCCCACTCACTGTCTGCCCCTTCCCGTACTCTCCGCCTTCCCTGCTTTTTCCCCCTTCTTTCTGTGTGCCTCTATTCTCTTGACCCTGGCAGGGCTCTTCCTCTTTCCCGTCGCTCCGTCACTGATCTTTATCGACTTCCCCTGTCCTGTCCTTCGTCTCAATCTCTGTTCCCTCATTTCACATTCCCTGCTCTTTCTCCCGCTCCGCGTCTCTATCCGCCTACCCTCTCTACAATTCCCTTGCTGGTATTTTCACCTTTCATTCCCCCCCCCCTCTCTCTCTCCACTTTCCGCTCGTTCCTCCCTCTCAGCGCTCGAAAATTCCTCTAGCCCTCCCTTCCCTATCTTGCCTAGCTCTCTGCCTCTCGCATTTCTCTATTTCCTCTGCTCTTTCTCCCCGTATCCCTGTCTCTCTCCCCCTCTCCCATCTCCCCGCTTCTCCTTCTGTTTCTCCACCCTCACACCCCTCCCGACTTCCCCTGATCTATCCCCTCGCTCTCCCCGTCTCACTTTGCAACTTCCCTCCCACCCCCTAATCCAATCACTCTCTCACCCCTTCGCCTCCACCTTCCTTCCCTCTGTACCGTCTCCCTCTACCTCCCTCCCCTTTACCGACGCCCTCCCTATCCTCTCCCATATATCTTCCCCTCACAACTTTCCCGTACTCTCCCCCTTCATCCAGCCTCCGCCCTGTCACTGTCACTGTTACCCCCCCCGTCCTAAACTCAATCCTCTCCTCTCCCTGCTCCAAATGGACTTCCACTGTCTATTCCATACCTTTACTTCTCTACCCGTCTCTCGCATATATATATATATATATATATATCTCCTCTCCCCCCTCCCCATTTGTAGTCACTTTCCCACCCCTGTCACTCTCACCTTTCCCCACGAGGAGGGTAGTTTAGGGGTGTGGGAGTGGGGAGGACTGTGTTCCTGGTTCTGACAGATTTTAAATCTCACCTGTTCTGCGACCTGATAGACCTCTGTATCGGCCGGCTGTTCATATGACCAGACTGGTGCCATCTCTCTCTCTCTGCTGCACTCGTTCGCTCGCTGACTCTCTCTCTCTCTCTCTCTCTCTCTCTCTCTCTCTCTCTCTCTCTCTCTCTCTCTCTCTCTCTCTCTCTCTCTCTCTCTCTCGCCACTTGTCAGGGCTATTTTTAAAGATCTGGCCCCTCCCTGACAGGTCCCTCCCCCCGCTCAGCTATTCCCCTTCCCGTTCTGCCCTCTCTTGCACTCTTCCCCTCCTCCTGGGGTATGGAACCTGACTCAGGCACTGTTCGAAGGTGACCGACCTACAGGAAAGGTGTACAGAGCATAAAGAACATTCACAAAGATGTTCCTGGGTCTGTATAGAAACATCGAAACATGGAAACATAGAAATCCTACAGCGCAATACAGGCCATTCGGCCTACAAATTTGTGTCCAACATCTCCCCACCTTAGAAATTAACAGGCCTGCCTATAGCCCTCTATTTTACTAAGCTCCATGTACCTATAAAAAAGCCTCTTAAAAGACCCTATCGTATCTGCCTCCACCACCGATGCAGGTAGCCCATTCCACACACTCACCACTCTCTGAGTAAAAAACTTACCCCTGACATCTCCTCTGTACCTACTCCCCAGTACCTTAAAACTGCCTTCTTGTGTTAGCCATTTCAACCCTGGGAAAAAACCTCTGACTATCCACGCGATCAATGCCTCTCATCATCTTATACACCTCTATCAGGTCACCTCTCATCCTCCGTCGCTCCAAGGAGAAAAGGCCGAGTTCACTCAACCTATTCTCATAAGGCATGCTCCCCAATCCAGGCAACATCCCTGTAAATCTCTCTGCACCCTTTCTATGGCTTCCACATCCTTCCTGTAGTGAGGCGACCAGAACTGAGCACAATACTCCAAGTGGGGTTTGACCTGCGCCCGGGTTTTCAGGAAACATTAAATGAGGTAGGACTGCACTATTTAGAACGTAGAAGATTGAGAGGGGATTTGATAGAGGTTTACTGGCTTTATCCACAGTGGTTGGTCTGGAGGGCAACCAGAGATCAAAGGTCAAGGGTGAAAGGTGAGAAGTTTAAGGGGAACATGAGGGGGAAAGTCTTCACTCAGAAGGTGATGAGAGTGTGGAATGAACTGCGAGCAGGAGTGGTCCGTGCGGGCTCGATGCGAGATGTTTATACAGGTACATGGACAGGAGGCTTCTGGAAGTCTACGATCCAGCTGTGAATGGTTGGGATAACGCAGTTTAAACGGACTAGATGGGCCGAAGGGCGTCCCGTCAGATGGAAGAAGGCAGCATACGTGAGGTTTAGGAAGCAAGGATCAGATGACTCTATTGAGGAATATAGGGTAGCTGGAAAGGAGCTTAAGAAGGAGCTGAGGAGAGGAATAAGGGGCATGAGAAGGCCTTGCTTTAGCCCTTCTACCTTACTGCCTTTATACCCTTTATTCTGCTTCTCTTTCCTCAAAGCCTCTCTATATGTTAGATCTGACTATACTCCATGCACTATACATGCAGTACTCGCATGACCTTAATCCTCCTCCACCTCACTATCTGCTCTAACACTCTGGTTCCCCTCCCGCTGCAAATCTAGTTCAAACCCCCTCCTGTGCCTCCTAAACTTTTCTACTATGCTTCTAGCATCGAACTGTCCGCAGCCCAGTCGAACATTAGTCTAACTGTGCTCAACCATTTGCCAAAGGTCTTAACAACATTTAGCTGCGACAACTCTCCAGTATCAGTTCTGGCACTACGAATTTCATCCCCCTCCCACTCCGGTTTAAACCCCCAACCCCATCCCATACACCACAAGCAAACGTTCCCACTAGGGTATTAGAGCCCTTCCAGTTCATCTCAAACCATCTCGTCTGCACAGGTCTCAAATTCACAGGGGCAGGGTCCCGTCACCGGTCGCTCTCTCTCTCTCTATAAGAAGAAAGGACACTGAATGACCGTGGTGTTTCGAAAGGAGAATGTCTCAGACTGATTTATTTAAAGAAATGGCGTGAACACGCAGAAAGTTGGAAAGGAACTGTAAGAATTGCCTTGAATTTTATTTTATATTCCACTGTGTCATGGAGTCTTCTGAAAACAGTAAGGGTTAAACATAACATCATGCTATCTTTGCTCACAGCTGCAGGTGGGCGGCGACTGCCCAACCGGTTGAACGTGATTTCAGCAGAAAGGCTGCACCCTGTACTGAGGAATGCGTACGTGGGGGAATCTGACCAACATACAGGGCCGCAGCTTGCACAGAGACAAGGAGCTCTGAGTTTCACAGGAAAGCAACCGGCAACGTCCTGCACTTAGGAAGATCTTCTGATTCGGAAACCCGGAGCAACACACACAAAACTCTGAAGAAACACAGAACAGCACAAATCAGTAAATAGTCGACATTTCGGGCCGAGACCTTTCATCAGTAACTAACTTTATCACTAACCCACAACTCCTAAACCAGCCAAATATTGCTCGGCTCATTGTTTGAAATGAAGGGCGAAGGCCACTACTTGGAAAAATACCCACAAGGAAATAGAAAATTGTTAATATTTTTCTAGCTTTTCATTTCCAACCAGACAATTGTCTACGGGTTCTATCAATGATCAAGAATTCATTAGCTCAGTTATAAACTTCTTCTCGCCATGCTGGTGTTTGTATCCCTGAGGTTGTGTTTACATGCTGGGATTTTTCCGCACATTATATCATGATTAAGGTTCCAGAATCAGCAAAAAAAAACATGCAAAGGCTGTTTAGCCTTAGCCTGCACGATTTTCAAAATACGTTACCTCAGGTGAATACATCGATATATATCTGTTTCTTTTATTCTGATCGGGTAGATTGTAATTGTTTGGAGCCCTTCTCGGTGGTCGGCGGAAGTAAAGATTTTTTTTGATTATATTGAAGGTCTGGATGCTTGATAAACACCGGGGTGGAGAGCTATAAGACCCAAAGATATAGGAGCAGAATGAGGCTGTTTGGTCCATTGAGTCTGCTCCGCCAGTTCATCATGGCTGATTCAACATTTTATCTGAGTCCCAAACTCCTCCCTACTGCTCGTATCCCGTCAGTAAATTAGGATTGGTAAGTGCTGGTACTAAGATAGGAGGCGTTGTAGATAATGAAGTAGGTTTTCAGACCTTGCAGAGAGACTTAGGCCAGTTAGAAGAGTGGGCTGAAAGATGGCAGATGGAGTTTAATGCTGATAAGTGTGAGTTGCTACATTTTGGTAGGAATAATCCAAGTAGGACATATATGGTAAGTGGTAAGGCATTGCGGAATACTGTAGAACAGAGTGATCTAGGAATAATGGTGCATAGTTCCCTGAAGGTGGAATCTCATGTGGATAGGGTGGTGACGAAAGCTTTTGGTAAGCTGGCCTTATAAATCACAGCATTGAGTATAGGTAATGGGATGTAATGTTAAAATTCTACAAGGCATTGGTGTAAGTTGGAATTTGGAGTAAGTTAGGTCTTTACTCTTTGGAGTGTAGAAGGTTGAGTGGGTATTGATAAAGGTATTTAAAATTATAGGGGGGGTATAGATAGAGTTGACGTGGATAGGCTGTTTTCCACTGGGAATCGGGGAGATTCAAAGAAGACGACATCAGTTGAGAATGAAGGGACAAAAGCTCAGGGGTAACACGAGGGGCAACTTCTTTACTCAGAGAGTGATAACTGTGTGTAACGAGCTTCCAGTAGAAGAGTTAGAGGGAGCTTCTATATTGTCACTTGAAGTAAAATTGGATAGGTATATGGACTGGAAAGGAATGGAAGGTTATTGGCTGAATGCAGGTCGGTGGGAATAGGTGAGAGTAAGCTTTCGGCACGGACTGGAAGGTCCGAGATCGCCTGTTTCCGTGCTGTAATTGTTATATGGTTATATAAGTATTCATTGAGAGCCTTGCTCACTTCCACAGCCTCCAAGCACATCTTCCCAGCTTTATCTCTAATCGGTCCTATCTTCACTCCTGTCAACCTTTGGTTCTTCACATAATTGAAGAATGCCTTGGGGTTTATCTTTACCCTACTCGCCAAGGCCTTCTCATGCCCCTTATTCCTCTGTTCAGCTCCTTCTTAAGCTCCTTTCCAGCTACTCTATATTCCTCAATAGACCCATCTGATCCTTGCTTCCCAAACCTCACGTGTGCAGACTTCTTCCATCTGACTAGATTCTCCACCTCAATTGTCTCCTGTGATTCCTTCACCCTACCAATCGTTGTCTTCCTCACTGGGACACGTTTATCCTTAACATCCTGCAAGAGATCTCTAAACATCGACCACGTGTCCATAGTACATTTCCCTGCAACAAAATCATCCCAATTCACAGCCGCAAGTTCTAGACTTAGAGCCTCATAATTTGCCCTTCCCCAAATAAAAATTTCCCTGTCCTGTTTGATTCTATCCTTTTCCATTATAATGCTAAAGGCCAGGGAACGGTGATCACTGTCCCTCAGATACTAACCCACTGACAGATCTGTGACCTGACCCGGTTCGTTACCAAATACTAGATCTAGTATGGCATTACCCCAGGTCGGCCTGTCAACATATTGTGACAGGAATCCATCCTGGACACACTTAACAAACTCTGCTCCGTCTAAATCATTTGAACTAATCAGATGCCAATCAATATTAAGTAAGTTAAAGTCACCCATGATAATAACCCTGTTATTTTTGCACCTTTCCAAAATCTACCTCCCAATCTGCTCCTCGGTATCTCTGCCGCTACCAGCGGGCCTGTAGAATGCCCCCAGTAGTGTAACTGCTCCCTTCCTGTTCCTGATTTCCACCCATACTGACTCAAAACAAGATCCTGCTACATTACCCACCCTTTCTGTAGCTGTAAGAGTATCCCTGACCAGTAATGCCACCCATCCTCCCCTTTTCCCCCCTCTCTGTCACTTTTAAAGCACTGAAATCCAGGAATATTGAGAATCCATTCCTGCCCTGGTGCCAGACAAGTCTCTGTAATGGCCACTACATTTTAATACCATGTATGTATCCAAGCTCTCAGTTCATCACCTTTGTTCCTGATGCTTCTTGCATTGAGGTACACACACTTTAGCCCTTCTACATTACTACCTTTATATCCTTTATTCTGCTTCTCTTTGCTCAAAGCCTTTCTATATGTTAGATCTGACTTTACTCCATGCACTATACTTGCAGTACTCGCATGACCTTAATCCTCATCCACCTCACTATCTGCTCTAACACTCTGGTTCCCCTGCCCCTGCAAATCTAGTTCAAACCCCCTCCTGTGCCTCCTAAACTTTTCTACTATGCTTCTAGCATCGAACTATCCGCAGCCCAGGACATTAGTCGAACTGTGTTCAACAATTTGACGCTTGAACTTGCCAAAGATCTAAACCAGATCTAGCTCCGACAACTCTCTAGTATCAGCTCTGGCTCTCCGAGTTTCAACCCCCTCCCACTCTGGTTTAAACACCCAACCCCATCCCGTACACCACAAGCAAACGTTCCCACTAAGTTATTAGACCCCTTCTAGTTGATCTCAAACCATCTTGTCTGCACAGGTCTCAAATTCACAGGGACAGGATCCCGTCATCGCTTTGTCTCTCTCTATAAGAAGAAAGGACACCGAATGACCATGGTGTTTAGAAAGGAGAATGTCTCCGACTGATTTATTTAAAGAGATGGCGTAAAACTGGCAGTAAGTTGGGAAGCAACTGTAAGAATTGCCTTGCATCATATTTTATATTCCATTGTGTCATGGAGTCTGCTGAAAACAGAAATGGTTAAACATAAAATAATGCTTTCTTTGCTCACATCTGCAGGTGGGCGGCGACTGTCCAACCGGTTGAACCTGATTTCAGCAGAAAGGCCGCACCCTGTTCTGAGGAATGCGTACGTGGGGGAATCTGACCAACATACAGGGCCGCAGCTTGCACAGAGACAAGGAGATCTGAGATTCACAGGAAAGCAACCGGCAACGTCCTGCACTTAGGAAGATCTTCTGATTCGGAAACCCAGAGAAACAAACACAAAACTCTGAAGAAACACAGAACGACAAAAAACAGTAAACAGTCGACATTTCGGGCCGAGACCTTTCATCAGGAACTAACTTATTCCATAACCCACAACTCCTAAACCAGCCAAATATTACTCGGCTCGTCGTTTGAAATAAAGGGCGAAGGCCATTACTTGGAAATCTACCCACAAGGAAATAGAATATTGTTAACATTTTTTTCTGGCTTTTCATTTCCAACCAGACTACTGTCTGCGGTTTGTATCAGTGATCAAGAATTCATTAGCTTAGATATAAACTTCTTCTCGCCATGCTGGTGTTTGTATCCCTGAGGTTGTGTTTACATGCTGGGATTTTTCCACAACTTATATCAAGATTAAGAACTGTTCTAGAATCAGCAATAAACGTTTCATGCGAGGGCTGTACAGCCCTATCCTGCACCATTTTCAAAATACGTTACTTCAGGTGAATACGTCGATATATATATATATATATATATATATATAACTGTTTCTTTTATTCTGTTCGGGTAGATTGTAATTGTTTGGAGCCCTTCTCGGTGGCCGGTGGAAGTAAAGATTGTTTTCATTATATTGAAGGTCTGGATGCTTAATAAACACCGGGGTGGAGAGCTATAAGACCCAAAGATATAGGAGCAGAATGAGGCTGTTTGGTCCATTGAGTCTGCTCCGCCAGTTCATCATGGCTGATTCAACATTTTATCTGAGTCCCAAACTCCTCCCTGCTGCTCGTATCCCGTCAGTAAATTAGGATTGGTAAGTGCTGGTACTAAGATAGGTGGCGTTGTAGATAATGAAGTAGGTTTTCAGAGCTTGCAGAGAGACTTAGGCCAGTTAGAAGAGTGGGCTGAAAGATGGCAGATGGAGTTTAATGCTGTTAAGTGTGAGTTGCTACATTTTGGTAGGAATAATCCAAGTAGGACATATATGGTAAATGGTAAGGCATTGCGGAATACAGTAGAACAGAGTGATCTAGGAATAATGGTGCATAGTTCCCTGAAGGTGGAATCTCATGTGGATAGGTTGGTGACGAAAGCTTTTGGTATGCTGGCCTTATAAATCACAGCATTGAGTATAGGTAATGGGATGTAATGTTAAAATTCTACAAGGCATTGGTGTAAGTTGGAATTTGGAGTAAGTTAGGTCTTTACTCTTTGGAGTGTAGAAGGTTGAGTGGGTATTGATAAAGGTATTTAAAATTATAGGGGGGGTATAGATAGAGTTGACGTGGATAGGCTGTTTTCCACTGAGAATCGGGGAGATTCAAAGAAGACGACATCAGTTGAGAATTTAGGGACAAAAGCTCAGGGGTAACACGAGGGGCAACTTCTTTACTCAGAGAGTGGTAACTGTGTGTAACGAGCTTCCAGTAGAAGAGTTAGAGGCAGCTTCTATATTGTCACTTGAAGTAAAATTGGATAGGTATATGGACAGGAAAGGAATGGAAGGTTATTGGCTGAATGCAGGTCGGTGGGAATAGGTGAGAGTAAGCTTTCGGCACGGACTGGAAGGTCCGAGATCGCCTGTGTCCGTGCTGTAATTGTTATATGGTTATATAAGTATTCATTGAGGGCCTTGCACACTTCCACAGCCTCCAAGCACATCTTCCCACCTTTATCTCTAATCGGTCCTATCTTCACTCCTGTCAACCTTTGGTTCTTCACATAATTGAAGAATGCCTTGGGGTTTATCTTTACCCTACTCGACAAGGCCTTCTCATGCCCCTTATTCCTCTGTTCAGCTCCTTCTTAAGCTCCTTTCCAGCTACTCTATATTCCTCAATAGACCCATCTGATCCTTGCTTCCCAAACCTCACGTGTGCTGCCTTCTTCCATCTGACTAGATTCTCCACCTCAATTGTCACCTGTGATTCCTTCACCCTACCAATCTTTATCTTCCTCACTGGGACACGTTTATCCTTAACATCCTGCAAGAGATCTCTAAACATCGACCACATGTCCATAGTACATTTCCCTGCAACAAAATCATCCCAATTCACAGCCGCAAGTTCTAGACTTAGAGCCTCATAATTTGCCCTTCCCCAAATAAAAATTTCCCTGTCCTGTTTGATTCTATCCTTTTCCATTATAATGCTAAAGGCCAGGGAACGGTGATCACTGTCCCTCAGATACTAACCCACTGACAGATCGGTGACCTGACCCATTTCGTTACCTAATACTAGATCTAGTATGGCATTACCCCAGGTCGGCCTGTCAACATATTGTGACAGGAATCCATCCTGGACACACTTAACAAACTCTGCTCCGTCTAAATCATTTGAACTAATCAGATGCCTATCAATATTAAGTAAGTTAAAGTCACCCATGATAATAACCCTGTTATTTTTGCACCTTTCCAAAATCTACCTCCCAATCTGCTCCTCGGTATCTATGCCGCTACCAGCGGGCCTGTAGAATGCCCCCAGTAGTGTAACTGCTCCCTTCCTGTTCCTGATTTCCACCCATACTGACTCAAAACAAGATCCTGCTACATTACCCACCCTTTCTGTAGCTGTAATAGTATCCCTGACCAGTAATGCCACCCCTCCTCCCCTTTTCCCCCCTCTCTGTCACTTTTAAAGCACTGAAATCCAGGAATATTGAGAATCCATTCCGGCCCTGGTGCCAGACAAGTCTCTGTAATGGCCACTACATTTTAATTCCATGTATGTATCCAAGCTCTCAGTTCATCACCTTTGTTCCTGATGCTTCTTGCATTGAAGTACACACACTTTAGCCCTTCTACATTACTACCTTTATATCCTTTATTCCGCTTCTCTTTGCTCAAAGCCTTTCTATATGCTAGATCTGACTTTACTCCATGCACTATACTTGCAGTACTCGCATGACCTTAATCCTCATCCACCTCACTATCTGCTCTAACGCTCTGGTTCCCCTGCCCCTGCAAATCTAGTTCAAACCCCCTCCTGTGCCTCCTAAACTTTTCTACTATGCTTCTAGCATCGAACTATCCGCAGCCCAGTCGAACATTAGTCGTACTGTGCTCAACCATTTGCCAAAGGTCTAAACAACATTTAGCTGCGACAACTTTCCAGTATCAGTTCTGGCACTCCGAATTTCAACCCCCTCCCACTCCGGTTTAAACCCCCAACCCCATCCCGTACACCACAAGCAAACGTTCCCACTAAGTTATTAGACCCCTTCTAGTTGATCTCAAACCATCTTGTCTGCACAGGTCTCAAATTCACAGGGACAGGATCCCGTCATCGCTTTGTCTCTCTCTATAAGAAGAAAGGACACCGAATGACCATGGTGTTTAGAAAGGAGAATGTCTCCGACTGATTTATTTAAAGAGATGGCGTAAAACTGGCAGTAAGTTGGGAAGCAACTGTAAGAATTGCCTTGCATCATATTTTATATTCCATTGTGTCATGGAGTCTGCTGAAAACAGAAATGGTTAAACATAAAATAATGCTTTCTTTGCTCACATCTGCAGGTGGGCGGCGACTGTCCAACCGGTTGAACCTGATTTCAGCAGAAAGGCCGCACCCTGTTCTGAGGAATGCGTACGTGGGGGAATCTGACCAACATACAGGGCCGCAGCTTGCACAGAGACAAGGAGATCTGAGATTCACAGGAAAGCAACCGGCAACGTCCTGCACTTAGGAAGATCTTCTGATTCGGAAACCCAGAGAAACAAACACAAAACTCTGAAGAAACACAGAACGACAAAAAACAGTAAACAGTCGACATTTCGGGCCGAGACCTTTCATCAGGAACTAACTTATTCCATAACCCACAACTCCTAAACCAGCCAAATATTGCTCGGCTCGTCGTTTGAAATAAAGGGCGAAAGCCATTACTTGGAAATCTACCCACAAGGAAATAGAATATTGTTAACATTTTTTTCTGGCTTTTCATTTCCAACCAGACTACTGTCTGCGGTTTGTATCAGTGATCAAGAATTCATTAGCTTAGATATAAACTTCTTCTCGCCATGCTGGTGTTTGTATCCCTGAGGTTGTGTTTACATGCTGGGATTTTTCCACACCTTATATCACGATTAAGAACTGTTCTAGAATCAGCAATAAACGTTTCATGCGAGGGCTGTACAGCCCTATCCTGCACCATTTTCAAAATACGTTACTTCAGGTGAATACATCGATATATATATATATATATATCTGTTTCTTTTATTCTGTTCGGGTAGATTGTAATTGTTTGGAGCCCTTCTCGGTGGCCGGTGGAAGTAAAGATTGTTTTCATTATATTGAAGGTCTGGATGCTTGATAAACACCGGGGTGGAGAGCTATAAGACCCACCGATATAGGAGCAGAATGAGGCTGTTTGGTCCATTGAGTCTGCTCCGCCAGTTCATCATGGCTGATTCAACATTTTATCTGAGTCCCAAACTCCTCCCTGCTGCTCGTATCCCGTCAGTAAATTAGGATTGGTAAGTGCTGGTACTAAGATAGGTGGCGTTGTAGATAATGAAGTAGGTTTTCAGAGCTTGCAGAGAGATTTAGGCCAGTTAGAAGAGTGGGCTGAAAGATGGCAGATGGAGTTTAATGCTGATAAGTGTGAGTTGCTACATTTTGGTAGGAATAATCCAAGTAGGACATATATGGTAAATGGTAAGGCATTGCGGAATACAGTAGAACAGAGTGATATAGGAATAATGGTGCATAGTTCCCTGAAGGTGGAATCTCATGTGGATAGGGTGGTGACGAAAGCTTTTGGTATACTGGCCTTATAAATCACAGCATTGAGTATAGGTAATGGGATGTAATGTTAAAATTGTACAAGGCATTGGTGTAAGTTGGAATTTGGAGTAAGTTAGGTCTTTACTCTTTGGAGTGTAGAAGGTTGAGTGGGTATTGATAAAGGTATTTAAAATTATAGGGGGGGGTATAGACAGAGTTGACGTGGATAGGCTGTTTTCCACTGAGAATCGGGGAGATTCAAAGAAGACGACATCAGTTGAGAATTAAGGGACAAAAGCTCAGGGGTAACACGAGGGGCAACTTCTTTACTCAGAGAGTGGTAATTGTGTGTAACGAGCTTCCAGTAGAAGAGTTAGAGGCAGCTTCTATATTGTCACTTGAAGTAAAATTGGATAGGTATATGGACAGGAAAGGAATGGAAGTTTATTGGCTGAATGCAGGTCGGTGGGAGTAGGTGAGAGTAAGCTTTCGGCACGGACTGGAAGGTCCGAGATCGCCTGTGTCCGTGCTGTAATTGTTATATAAGTATTCATTGAGGGCCTTGCACACTTCCACAGCCTCCAAGCACATCTTCCCACCTTTATCTCTAATCGGTCCTATCTTCACTCCTGTCAACCTTTGGTTCTTCACATAATTGAAGAATGCCTTGGGGTTTATCTTTACCCTACTCCCCAAGGCCTTCTCATGCCCCTTATTCCTCTGCTCAGCTCCTTCTTAAGCTCCTTTCCAGCTACCCTATATTCCTCAATAGACCCATCTGATCCTTGCTTCCTAAACCTCACGTGTGCTGCCTTCTTCCATCTGACTAGATTCTCCACCTCAATTGTCACCTGTGGTTCCTTCACCCTACCAATCTTTATCTTCCTCACTGGGACAAGGTTATCCTTAACATCCTGCAAGAGATCTCTAAACATCGACCACATGTCCATAGTACATTTCCCTGCAAAAAAATCATCCCAATTCACAGCCGCAAGTTCTAGACTTAGAGCCTCATAATTTGCCCTTCCCCAAATAAAAATTTCCCTGTCCTGTTTGATTCTATCCTTTTCCATTATAATGCTAAAGGCCAGGGAACGGTGATCACTGTCCCCCTGATGCTCACCCACTGACAGATCTGTGACCTGACCCATTTCGTTACCTAATACTAGATCTAGTATGGCATTACCGCAGGTCGGCCTGTCAACATACTGTGACAGGAATCCATCCTGGACACACTTAACAAACTCTGCTCCGTCTAAATAATTTGAACTAATCAGATGCCAATCAATGTTAAGTAAGTTAAAGTCACCCATGATAACAACCCTGTTATTTATGCACCTTTCCAAAATATGCCTCCCAATCTGCTCCTGGGTATCTCTGCCGCTACCAGCGGGCCTGTAGAATACCCCCAGTAGTGTAACTGCTCCCTTCCTGTTCCTGATTTCCACCCATACTGACTCAAAACAAGATCCTGCTACATTACCCACACTTTCTGTAGGTGTAATAGTATCCCTGACCAGTAATGCCACCCTTCCTCCCCTTTTCCCCCCCCTCTCTATCACTTTTAAAGCACTGAAATCCAGGAATATTGAGAATCCATTCCTGCCCTGGTGCCAGACAAGTCTCTGTAATGACCACTACATTTTAATTCCATGTATGTATCCAAGCTCTCAGTACATCACCTTTGTTCCTGATGCTTCTTGCATTGAGGTACACACACTTTAGCCCTTCTACATTACTACCTTTATATCCTTTATTCTGCTTCTCTTTGCTCAAAGCCTTTCTATATGTTAGATCTGACTTTACTCCATGCACTATACTTGCAGTACTCGCATGACCTTAATCCTCATCCACCTCACTATCTGCTCTAACACTCTGGTTCCCCTGCCCCTGCAAATCTAGTTCAAACCCCCTCCTGTGCCTCCTAAACTTTTCTACTATGCTTCTAGCATCGAACTATCCGCAGCCCAGGACATTAGTCGAACTGTGTTCAACAATTTGACGCTTGAACTTGCCAAAGATCTAAACCAGATCTAGCTCCGACAACTCTCTAGTATCAGCTCTGGCTCTCCGAGTTTCAACCCCCTCCCACTCTGGTTTAAACCCCCAACCCCATCCCGTACACCACAAGCAAACGTTCCCACTAAGTTATTAGACCCCTTCTAGTTGATCTCAAACCATCTTGTCTGCACAGGTCTCAAATTCACAGGGACAGGATCCCGTCATCGCTTTGTCTCTCTCTATAAGAAGAAAGGACACCGAATGACCATGGTGTTTAGAAAGGAGAATGTCTCCGACTGATTTATTTAAAGAGATGGCGTAAAACTGGCAGTAAGTTGGGAAGCAACTGTAAGAATTGCCTTGCATCATATTTTATATTCCATTGTGTCATGGAGTCTGCTGAAAACAGAAATGGTTAAACATAAAATAATGCTTTCTTTGCTCACATCTGCAGGTGGGCGGCGACTGTCCAACCGGTTGAACCTGATTTCAGCAGAAAGGCCGCACCCTGTTCTGAGGAATGCGTACGTGGGGGAATCTGACCAACATACAGGGCCGCAGCTTGCACAGAGACAAGGAGATCTGAGATTCACAGGAAAGCAACCGGCAACGTCCTGCACTTAGGAAGATCTTCTGATTCGGAAACCCAGAGAAACAAACACAAAACTCTGAAGAAACACAGAACGACAAAAAACAGTAAACAGTCGACATTTCGGGCCGAGACCTTTCATCAGGAACTAACTTATTCCATAACCCACAACTCCTAAACCATCCAAATATTGCTCGGCTCGTCGTTTGAAATAAAGGGCGAAGGCCATTACTTGGAAATCTACCCACAAGGAAATAGAATATTGTTAACATTTTTTTCTGGCTTTTCATTTCCAACCAGACTACTGTCTGCGGTTTGTATCAGTGATCAAGAATTCATTAGCTTAGATATAAACTTCTTCTCGCCATGCTGGTGTTTGTATCCCTGAGGTTGTGTTTACATGCTGGGATTTTTCCACACCTTATATCACGATTAAGAACTGTTCTAGAATCAGCAATAAACGTTTCATGCGAGGGCTGTACAGCCCTATCTTGCACCATTTTCAAAATACGTTACTTCAGGTGAATACATCGATATATATATATATATATCTGTTTCTTTTATTCTGTTCGGGTAGATTGTAATTGTTTGGAGCCCTTCTCGGTGGCCGGTGGAAGTAAAGATTGTTTTCATTATATTGAAGGTCTGGATGCTTGATAAACACCGGGGTGGAGAGCTATAAGACCCACCGATATAGCAGCAGAATGAGGCTGTTTGGTCCATTGAGTCTGCTCCGCCAGTTCATCATGGCTGATTCAACATTTTATCTGAGTCCCAAACTCCTCCCTGCTGCTCGTATCCCGTCAGTAAATTAGGATTGGTAAGTGCTGGTACTAAGATAGGTGGCGTTGTAGATAATGAAGTAGGTTTTCAGAGCTTGCAGAGAGATTTAGGCCAGTTAGAAGAGTGGGCTGAAAGATGGCAGATGGAGTTTAATGCTGATAAGTGTGAGTTGCTACATTTTGGTAGGAATAATCCAAGTAGGACATATATGGTAAATGGTAAGGCATTGCGGAATACAGTAGAACAGAGTGATATAGGAATAATGGTGCATAGTTCCCTGAAGGTGGAATCTCATGTGGATAGGGTGGTGACGAAAGCTTTTGGTATACTGGCCTTATAAATCACAGCATTGAGTATAGGTAATGGGATGTAATGTTAAAATTGTACAAGGCATTGGTGTAAGTTGGAATTTGGAGTAAGTTAGGTCTTTACTCTTTGGAGTGTAGAAGGTTGAGTGGGTATTGATAAAGGTATTTAAAATTATAGGGGGGGGTATAGACAGAGTTGACGTGGATAGGCTGTTTTCCACTGAGAATCGGGGAGATTCAAAGAAGACGACATCAGTTGAGAATTAAGGGACAAAAGCTCAGGGGTAACACGAGGGGCAACTTCTTTACTCAGAGAGTGGTAATTGTGTGTAACGAGCTTCCAGTAGAAGAGTTAGAGGCAGCTTCTATATTGTCACTTGAAGTAAAATTGGATAGGTATATGGACAGGAAAGGAATGGAAGTTTATTGGCTGAATGCAGGTCGGTGGGAGTAGGTGAGAGTAAGCTTTCGGCACGGACTGGAAGGTCCGAGATCGCCTGTGTCCGTGCTGTAATTGTTATATAAGTATTCATTGAGGGCCTTGCACACTTCCACAGCCTCCAAGCACATCTTCCCACCTTTATCTCTAATCGGTCCTATCTTCACTCCTGTCAACCTTTGGTTCTTCACATAATTGAAGAATGCCTTGGGGTTTATCTTTACCCTACTCCCCAAGGCCTTCTCATGCCCCTTATTCCTCTGCTCAGCTCCTTCTTAAGCTCCTTTCCAGCTACCCTATATTCCTCAATAGACCCATCTGATCCTTGCTTCCTAAACCTCACGTGTGCTGCCTTCTTCCATCTGACTAGATTCTCCACCTCAATTGTCACCTGTGGTTCCTTCACCCTACCAATCTTTATCTTCCTCACTGGGACAAGGTTATCCTTAACATCCTGCAAGAGATCTCTAAACATCGACCACATGTCCATAGTACATTTCCCTGCAAAAAAATCATCCCAATTCACAGCCGCAAGTTCTAGACTTAGAGCCTCATAATTTGCCCTTCCCCAAATAAAAATTTCCCTGTCCTGTTTGATTCTATCCTTTTCCATTATAATGCTAAAGGCCAGGGAACGGTGATCACTGTCCCCCTGATGCTCACCCACTGACAGATCTGTGACCTGACCCATTTCGTTACCTAATACTAGATCTAGTATGGCATTACCGCAGGTCGGCCTGTCAACATACTGTGACAGGAATCCATCCTGGACACACTTAACAAACTCTGCTCCGTCTAAATAATTTGAACTAATCAGATGCCAATCAATGTTAAGTAAGTTAAAGTCACCCATGATAACAACCCTGTTATTTATGCACCTTTCCAAAATATGCCTCCCAATCTGCTCCTGGGTATCTCTGCCGCTACCAGCGGGCCTGTAGAATACCCCCAGTAGTGTAACTGCTCCCTTCCTGTTCCTGATTTCCACCCATACTGACTCAAAACAAGATCCTGCTACATTACCCACCCTTTCTGTAGCTGTAAGAGTATCCCTGACCAGTAATGCCACCCATCCTCCCCTTTTCCCCCCTCTCTGTCACTTTTAAAGCACTGAAATCCAGGAATATTGAGAATCCATTCCTGCCCTGGTGCCAGACAAGTCTCTGTAATGGCCACTACATTTTAATACCATGTATGTATCCAAGCTCTCAGTTCATCACCTTTGTTCCTGATGCTTCTTGCATTGAGGTACACACACTTTAGCCCTTCTACATTACTACCTTTATATCCTTTATTCTGCTTCTCTTTGCTCAAAGCCTTTCTATATGTTAGATTTGACTTTACTCCATGCACTATACTTGCAGTACTCGCATGACCTTAATCCTCATCCACCTCACTATCTGCTCTAACACTCTGGTTCCCCTGCCCCTGCAAATCTAGTTCAAACCCCCTCCTGTGCCTCCTAAACTTTTCTACTATGCTTCTAGCATCGAACTATCCGCAGCCCAGGACATTAGTCGAACTGTGTTCAACAATTTGACGCTTGAACTTGCCAAAGATCTAAACAACATCTAGCTCCGACAACTCTCTAGTATCAGCTCTGGCTCTCCGAGTTTCAACCCCCTCCCACTCTGGTTTAAACCCCCAACCCCATCCCGTACACCACAAGCAAACGTTCCCACTAATTTATTAGACCCCTTCTAGTTGATCTCAAACCATCTTGTCTGCACAGGTCTCAAATTCACAGGGACAGGATCCCGTCATCGCTTTGTCTCTCTCTATAAGAAGAAAGGACACCGAATGACCATGGTGTTTAGAAAGGAGAATGTCTCCGACTGATTTATTTAAAGAGATGGCGTAAAACTGGCAGTAAGTTGGGAAGCAACTGTAAGAATTGCCTTGCATCATATTTTATATTCCATTGTGTCATGGAGTCTGCTGAAAACAGAAATGGTTAAACATAAAATAATGCTTTCTTTGCTCACATCTGCAGGTGGGCGGCGACTGTCCAACCGGTTGAACCTGATTTCAGCAGAAAGGCCGCACCCTGTTCTGAGGAATGCGTACGTGGGGGAATCTGACCAACATACAGGGCCGCAGCTTGCACAGAGACAAGGAGATCTGAGATTCACAGGAAAGCAACCGGCAACGTCCTGCACTTAGGAAGATCTTCTGATTCGGAAACCCAGAGAAACAAACACAAAACTCTGAAGAAACACAGAACGACAAAAAACAGTAAACAGTCGACATTTCGGGCCGAGACCTTTCATCAGGAACTAACTTATTCCATAACCCACAACTCCTAAACCAGCCAAATATTGCTCGGCTCGTCGTTTGAAATAAAGGGCGAAGGCCATTACTTGGAAATCTACCCACAAGGAAATAGAATATTGTTAACATTTTTTTCTGGCTTTTCATTTCCAACCAGACTACTGTCTGCGGTTTGTATCAGTGATCAAGAATTCATTAGCTTAGATATAAACTTCTTCTCGCCATGCTGGTGTTTGTATCCCTGAGGTTGTGTTTACATGCTGGGATTTTTCCACACCTTATATCACGATTAAGAACTGTTCTAGAATCAGCAATAAACGTTTCATGCGAGGGCTGTACAGCCCTATCTTGCACCATTTTCAAAATACGTTACTTCAGGTGAATACATCGATATATATATATATATATCTGTTTCTTTTATTCTGTTCGGGTAGATTGTAATTGTTTGGAGCCCTTCTCGGTGGCCGGTGGAAGTAAAGATTGTTTTCATTATATTGAAGGTCTGGATGCTTGATAAACACCGGGGTGGAGAGCTATAAGACCCACCGATATAGCAGCAGAATGAGGCTGTTTGGTCCATTGAGTCTGCTCCGCCTGTTCATCATGGCTGATTCAACATTTTATCTGAGTCCCAAACTCCTCCCTGCTGCTCGTATCCCGTCAGTAAATTAGGATTGGTAAGTGCTGGTACTAAGATAGGTGGCGTTGTAGATAATGAAGTAGGTTTTCAGAGCTTGCAGAGAGATTTAGGCCAGTTAGAAGAGTGGGCTGAAAGATGGCAGATGGAGTTTAATGCTGATAAGTGTGAGTTGCTACATTTTGGTAGGAATAATCCAAGTAGGACATATATGGTAAATGGTAAGGCATTGCGGAATACAGTAGAACAGAGTGATATAGGAATAATGGTGCATAGTTCCCTGAAGGTGGAATCTCATGTGGATAGGGTGGTGACGAAAGCTTTTGGTATACTGGCCTTATAAATCACAGCATTGAGTATAGGTAATGGGATGTAATGTTAAAATTGTACAAGGCATTGGTGTAAGTTGGAATTTGGAGTAAGTTAGGTCTTTACTCTTTGGAGTGTAGAAGGTTGAGTGGGTATTGATAAAGGTATTTAAAATTATAGGGGGGGGTATAGACAGAGTTGACGTGGATAGGCTGTTTTCCACTGAGAATCGGGGAGATTCAAAGAAGACGACATCAGTTGAGAATTAAGGGACAAAAGCTCAGGGGTAACACGAGGGGCAACTTCTTTACTCAGAGAGTGGTAATTGTGTGTAACGAGCTTCCAGTAGAAGAGTTAGAGGCAGCTTCTATATTGTCACTTGAAGTAAAATTGGATAGGTATATGGACAGGAAAGGAATGGAAGTTTATTGGCTGAATGCAGGTCGGTGGGAGTAGGTGAGAGTAAGCTTTCGGCACGGACTGGAAGGTCCGAGATCGCCTGTGTCCGTGCTGTAATTGTTATATGGTTATATAAGTATTCATTGAGGGCCTTGCACACTTCCACAGCCTCCAAGCACATCTTCCCACCTTTATCTCTAATCGGTCCTATCTTCACTCCTGTCAACCTTTGGTTCTTCACATAATTGAAGAATGCCTTGGGGTTTATCTTTACCCTACTCCCCAAGGCCTTCTCATGCCCCTTATTCCTCTGCTCAGCTCCTTCTTAAGCTCCTTTCCAGCTACCCTATATTCCTCAATAGACCCATCTGATCCTTGCTTCCTAAACCTCACGTGTGCTGCCTTCTTCCATCTGACTAGATTCTCCACCTCAATTGTCACCTGTGGTTCCTTCACCCTACCAATCTTTATCTTCCTCACTGGGACAAGGTTATCCTTAACATCCTGCAAGAGATCTCTAAACATCGACCACATGTCCATAGTACATTTCCCTGCAAAAAAATCATCCCAATTCACAGCCGCAAGTTCTAGACTTAGAGCCTCATAATTTGCCCTTCCCCAAATAAAAATTTCCCTGTCCTGTTTGATTCTATCCTTTTCCATTATAATGCTAAAGGCCAGGGAACGGTGATCACTGTCCCCCTGATGCTCACCCACTGACAGATCTGTGACCTGACCCATTTCGTTACCTAATACTAGATCTAGTATGGCATTACCGCAGGTCGGCCTGTCAACATACTGTGACAGGAATCCATCCTGGACACACTTAACAAACTCTGCTCCGTCTAAATAATTTGAACTAATCAGATGCCAATCAATGTTAAGTAAGTTAAAGTCACCCATGATAACAACCCTGTTATTTATGCACCTTTCCAAAATATGCCTTCCAATCTGCTCCTGGGTATCTCTGCCGCTACCAGCGGGCCTGTAGAATACCCCCAGTAGTGTAACTGCTCCCTTCCTGTTCCTGATTTCCACCCATACTGACTCAAAACAAGATCCTGCTACATTACCCACCCTTTCTGTAGCTGTAAGAGTATCCCTGACCAGTAATGCCACCCATCCACCCCTTTTCCCCCCTCTCTGTCACTTTTAAAGCACTGAAATCCAGGAATATTGAGAATCCATTCCTGCCCTGGTGCCAGACAAGTCTCTGTAATGGCCACTACATTTTAATACCATGTATGTATCCAAGCTCTCAGTTCATCACCTTTGTTCCTGATGCTTCTTGCATTGAGGTACACACACTTTAGCCCTTCTACATTACTACCTTTATATCCTTTATTCTGCTTCTCTTTGCTCAAAGCCTTTCTATATGTTAGATCTGACTTTACTCCATGCACTATACTTGCAGTACTCGCATGACCTTAATCCTCATCCACCTCACTATCTGCTCTAACACTCTGGTTCCCCTGCCCCTGCAAATCTAGTTCAAACCCCCTCCTGTGCCTCCTAAACTTTTCTACTATGCTTCTAGCATCGAACTATCCGCAGCCCAGGACATTAGTCGAACTGTGTTCAACAATTTGACGCTTGAACTTGCCAAAGATCTAAACAACATCTAGCTCCGACAACTCTCTAGTATCAGCTCTGGCTCTCCGAGTTTCAACCCCCTCCCACTCTGGTTTAAACCCCCAACCCCATCCCGTACACCACAAGCAAACGTTCCCACTAAGTTATTAGACCCCTTCTAGTTGATCTCAAACCATCTTGTCTGCACAGGTCTCAAATTCACAGGGACAGGATCCCGTCATCGTTTTGTATCTCTCTATAAGAAAAAAGGACACCGAATGACCATGGTGTTTAGAAAGGAGAATGTCTCCGACTGATTTATTTAAAGAGATGGCGTAAAACTGGCAGTAAGTTGGGAAGCAACTGTAAGAATTGCCTTGCATCATATTTTATATTCCATTGTGTCATGGAGTCTGTTGAAAACAGAAATGGTTAAACATAAAATAATGCTTTCTTTGCTCACATCTACAGGTGGGCGGCGACTGTCCAACCGGTTGAACCTGATTTCAGCAGAAAGGCCGCACCCTGTTCTGAGGAATGCGTACGTGGGGGAATCTGACCAACATACAGGGCCGCAGCTTGCACAGAGACAAGGAGATCTGAGATTCACAGGAAAGCAACCGGCAACGTCCTGCACTTAGGAAGATCTTCTGATTCGGAAACCCAGAGAAACAAACACAAAACTCTGAAGAAACACAGAACGACAAAAAACAGTAAACAGTCGACATTTCGGGCCGAGACCTTTCATCAGGAACTAACTTATTCCATAACCCACAACTCCTAAACCAGCCAAATATTACTCGGCTCGTCGTTTGAAATAAAGGGCGAAGGCCATTACTTGGAAATCTACCCACAAGGAAATAGAATATTGTTAACATTTTTTTCTGGCTTTTCATTTCCAACCAGACTACTGTCTGCGGTTTGTATCAGTGATCAAGAATTCATTAGCTTAGATATAAACTTCTTCTCGCCATGCTGGTGTTTGTATCCCTGAGGTTGTGTTTACATGCTGGGATTTTTCCACAACTTATATCAAGATTAAGAACTGTTCTAGAATCAGCAATAAACGTTTCATGCGAGGGCTGTACAGCCCTATCCTGCACCATTTTCAAAATACGTTACTTCAGGTGAATACGTCGATATATATATATATATATATATATCTGTTTCTTTTATTCTGTTCGGGTAGATTGTAATTGTTTGGAGCCCTTCTCGGTGGCCGGTGGAAGTAAAGATTGTTTTCATTATATTGAAGGTCTGGATGTTTAATAAACACCGGGGTGGAGAGCTATAAGACCCAAAGATATAGGAGCAGAATGAGGCTGTTTGGTCCATTGAGTCTGCTCCGCCAGTTCATCATGGCTGATTCAACATTTTATCTGAGTCCCAAACTCCTCCCTGCTGCTCGTATCCCGTCAGTAAATTAGGATTGGTAAGTGCTGGTACTAAGATAGGTGGCGTTGTAGATAATGAAGTAGGTTTTCAGAGCTTGCAGAGAGACTTAGGCCAGTTAGAAGAGTGGGCTGAAAGATGGCAGATGGAGTTTAATGCTGTTAAGTGTGAGTTGCTACATTTTGGTAGGAATAATCCAAGTAGGACATATATGGTAAATGGTAAGGCATTGCGGAATACAGTAGAACAGAGTGATCTAGGAATAATGGTGCATAGTTCCCTGAAGGTGGAATCTCATGTGGATAGGGTGGTGAAAGCTTTTGGTATGCTGGCCTTATAAATCACAGCATTGAGTATAGGTAATGGGATGTAATGATAAAATTGTACAAGGCATTGGTGTAAGTTGGAATTTGGAGTAAGTTAGGTCTTTACTCTTTGGAGTGTAGAAGGTTGAGTGGGTATTGATAAAGGTATTTAAAATTATAGGGGGGGTATAGATAGAGTTGACGTGGATAGGCTGTTTTCCACTGAGAATCGGGGAGATTCAAAGAAGACGACATCAGTTGAGAATTAAGGGACAAAAGCTCAGGGGTAACACGAGGGGCAACTTCTTTACTCAGAGAGTGGTAACTGTGTGTAACGAGCTTCCAGTAGAAGAGTTAGAGGCAGCTTCTATATTGTCACTTGAAGTAAAATTGGATAGGTATATGGACAGGAAAGGAATGGAAGGTTATTGGCTGAATGCAGGTCGGTGGGAATAGGTGAGAGTAAGCTTTCGGCACGGACTGGAAGGTCCGAGATCGCCTGTGTCCGTGCTGTAATTGTTATATGGTTATATAAGTATTCATTGAGGGCCTTGCACACTTCCACAGCCTCCAAGCACATCTTCCCACCTTTATCTCTAATCGGTCCTATCTTCACTCCTGTCAACCTTTGGTTCTTCACATAATTGAAGAATGCCTTGGGGTTTATCTTTACCCTACTCGACAAGGCCTTCTCATGCCCCTTATTCCTCTGTTCAGCTCCTTCTTAAGCTCCTTTCCAGCTACTCTATATTCCTCAATAGACCCATCTGATCCTTGCTTCCCAAACCTCACGTGTGCAGCCTTCTTCCATCTGACTAGATTCTCCACCTCAATTGTCACCTGTGATTCCTTCACCCTACCAATCTTTATCTTCCTCACTGGGACACGTTTATCCTTAACATCCTGCAAGAGATCTCTAAACATCGACCACATGTCCATAGTACATTTCCCTGCAACAAAATCATCCCAATTCACAGCCGCAAGTTCTAGACTTAGAGCCTCATAATTTGCCCTTCCCCAAATAAAAATTTCCCTGTCCTGTTTGATTCTATCCTTTTCCATTATAATGCTAAAGGCCAGGGAACGGTGATCACTGTCCCTCAGATACTAACCCACTGACAGATCGGTGACCTGACCCGGTTCGTTACCTAATACTAGATCTAGTATGGCATTACCCCAGGTCGGCCTGTCAACATATTGTGACAGGAATCCATCCTGGACACACTTAACAAACTCTGCTCCGTCTAAATCATTTGAACTAATCAGATGCCAATCAATATTAAGTAAGTTAAAGTCACCCATGATAATAACCCTGTTATTTTTGCACCTTTCCAAAATCTACCTCCCAATCTGCTCCTCGGTATCTCCTGCCGCTACCAGCGGGCCTGTAGAATGCCCCCAGTAGTGTAACTGCTCCCTTCCTGTTCCTGATTTCCACCCATACTGACTCAAAACAAGATCCTGCGAACATTACCCACCCTTTCTGTAGCTGTAATAGTATCCCTGACCAGTAATGCCACCCCTCCTCCCCTTTTCCCCCCCTCTCTGTCACTTTTAAAGCACTGAAATCCAGGAATATTGAGAATCCATTCCTGCCCTGGTGCCAGACAAGTCTCTGTAATGGCCACTACATTTTAATTCCATGTATGTATCCAAGCTCTCAGTTCATCACCTTTGTTCCTGATGCTTCTTGCATTGAAGTACACACACTTTAGCCCTTCTACATTACTACCTTTATATCCTTTATTCCGCTTCTCTTTGCTCAAAGCCTTTCTATATGCTAGATCTGACTTTACTCCATGCACCATACTTGCAGTACTCGCATGACCTTAATCCTCATCCACCTCACTATCTGCTCTAACGCTCTGGTTCCCCTGCCCCTGCAAATCTAGTTCAAACCCCCTCCTGTGCCTCCTAAACTTTTCTACTATGCTTCTAGCATCGAACTATCCGCAGCCCAGTCGAACATTAGTCGTACTGTGCTCAACCATTTGCCAAAGGTCTAAACAACATTTAGCTGCGACAACTCTCCAGTATCAGTTCTGGCACTCCGAATTTCAACCCCCTCCCACTCCGGTTTAAACCCCCAACCCCATCCCGTATACCACAAGCAAACGTTCCCACTAGGGTATTAGAGCCCTTCCAGTTCATCTCAAACCATCTTGTCTGCACATGTCTCAAATTCACAGGGGCAGGGTCCCGTCACCGGTCGCTCTCTCTCTCTCTATAAGAAGAAAGGACACTGAATGACCGTGGTGTTTAGAAAGAGAATGTCTCCGACTGATTTATTTAAAGAAATGGCGTGAACACGCAGAAAGTTGGAAAGGAACTGTAAGAATTGCCTTGAATTTTATTTTATATTCCACTGTGTCATGGAGTCTTCTGAAAACAGAAATGGTTAAACATAACATCATGCTATCTTTGCTCACAGCTGCAGGTGGGCGGCGACTGCCCAACCGGTTGAACCTGATTTCAGCAGAAAGGCTGCACCCCTGTACTGAGGAATGCGTACGTGGGGGAACCCGGCCAACATACAGGGCCGCTGCTTGCACCGAGACAAGGAGCTCTGAGTTTCACAGGAAAGCAACCGGCAACGTCCTGCACTTAGGAAGATCTTCTGATTCGGAAACCCGGAGCAACACACACAAAACTCTGAAGAAACACAGAACAGCACAAATCAGTAAATAGTCGACATTTCGGGCCGAGATCTTTCATCAGGAACTAACTTTATCACTAACCCACACTCCTAAACCAGCCAAATATTGCTCGGCTCATTGTTTGAAATGAAGGGCGAAGGCCACTACTTGGAAAAATACCCACAAGGAAATAGAACATTGTTAATATTTTTCTAGCTTTTCATTTCCAACCAGACAATTGTCTACGGGTTCTATCAATGATCAAGAATTCATTAGCACAGTTATAAACTTCTTCTCGCCATGCTGGTGTTTGTATCCCTGAGGTTGTGTTTACATGCTGGGATTTTTCCGCAGCTTATATCATGATTAAGGTTCCAGAATCAGCAAAAAAAACCATGCAAAGGCTGTTTAGCCTTAGCCTGCACGATTTTCAAAATACGTTACCTCAGGTGAATACATCGATATATATCTGTTTCTTTTATTCTGATCGGGTAGATTGTAATTGTTTGGAGCCCTTCTCGGTGGCCGGTGGAAGTAAAGATTCATTTTGATTATATTGAAGGTCTGGATGCTTAATAAACAGCCGGGTGGAGAGCTATAAGACATAGAACATGGAACATAGAACAATACAGCACATTACAGGCCCTTCGACCCAGAATGTTGTGCCGACACTCAAACCCTGCTTCCCACATAACCCTCCAACTAATCATCCTCCATATACCTGTCCAGGAGTCTCTTAAACTTCACTAGTGTATCTGCCTCCACCACTGTCTCAGGCAGTGCATTCCACGCACCAACCACATTCTGAGTGAAAAACCTTCCTCTAATATCCTCCGTGAACTTCCCTCCCCTTACCTTAAAGCCATGTCCTCTTGTTCTGAGCACTGGTGCCCTGGGGAAGAGGAGCTGGCTGTCCACTCTGTCTATTCCTCTTAATATCTTGTACACCACAATCATGTCTCCTCTCATCCTCCTTCTCTCCAAAGAGTAAAGACCTAGCTCCCTTAATCTCTGATCATAATCCATCCTCTCTAAACCAGGCAGCATCCTGGTAAATCTCCTCTGTACCCTTTCCAATGCTTCCACATCCTTCCTATACTGAGGCGACCAGAACTGGACACAAAACTCCAAGTGTGGCCAAACTAGCGTTTTACAGAGCTGCATCATTACATCGCATCTCTTAAACTCTAACCCTCGACTTTTGAAATCTAACACCCCATAAGCTTTCTTCCCTACCCTATCCAACTGTGAGGTAACGTTCAGGAATCTGTGGACATGTACCCCCAGATCACCCTGCTCCTCCAAACTACCAAGTATTCTGCCATTTACTTTGTACTCTGCCTTGGAGCTGGTCCTTCCAAAGTGTACCACCCTCACACTTCTCTGGGTTGAACTCCGTCTGCCATTTCTCAGCCCACTTCTGCATCCTATCAATGTCTCTCTGCAATCTTCGACAATCCTCTACACTATCTACAACACCACGAACCTTTGTGTCGTCTGCAAACTTGCCAACCCAAACTTCTACCCCCATATCCAGGTCGTTAATAAAAATCACAAAAAGTAGAGGTCCCAGAACAGATCCTTGTGGGACACCACTAGTCACAACCCTCCAATCCGAATGTACTCCCTCTACCACGACCCTCTGCCTTCTGCAGGCAAGCCAATTCTGAATCCTCTTGGCCAAAACATCCCTGGATCCCATACCTTCTGACTTTCTGAATAAGCCTACCGTGTGGAACCTTGTCAGATGCTTTACTAAAATCCATGTAGATCACATCCACTGCACTACCCTCATTTATATGCCTGGTCACCTCCTCAGAGAACTCTATCAGGCTTGTTAGGCACGATCTGCCCTTCCCAAAGCCATGCTGGCTGTCCCTGATCAGACCATGATTCTCTAAAGGCCCATAGATCCTATCTCTAAGAATCTTTTCCAACAGCTTTCCCAACACAGATGTAAGGCTCACTGGTCTATAATTACCTGGTTTATTCCTACTACCTTTTTTGAACAAGGGGATAACATTCGCCTCCTTCCAATTCTCCGGTACCATTCCCGTGGACAACGAGGGCATAAAGATCCTAGCCAGAGGTTCAGCAATCTCTTCCCTTGCCTCATGGAGCAGCCTGGGAAATATTCTGTCAGGCCCCGGGGACTTATCCGTCCTAATGTATTTTACCAACTCCAACTCCTCCTCTCCCTTAATATCAACATGCTCCAGAACATCAACATCACTCATATTGCCCTCACCGTCATCAAGTTCCCTCTCAGTGGTGAATACCGAAG